>NC_050444.1:119430341-119611402 GCF_903995425.1 Onychomys torridus
GAAATGAGTGCAGTCCACACACATACTAGTATAGAATAAAGATTCACTGACTGGCATGACTTGAATTGTTGAGCACTGCAGACCTTAGAACATATATTATTATTATTTTTATCTATCACTTTGCTAGTCCAATAACAAATTTTTAGAGTATTTAAAGAAGTCACAGCCGGGCAGTGGTGGTGCATACCTTTAAACCCAACACTCAGGAGGCAGAAGCAAGTGGGTCTCGGTGAGTTCAAGGTCAGCCTGGTCTATGGAACTAGTTCCAGGACAGCAGGGTGGTTACACAGTGAAACCATGTCTGGAAAAACCAAAAACCAACAGGAAAAAAAAAGTCACATATAGTTCTTATTCCTCTGTTTTAGTTTTCAATTGTTTAAGGGCATGGATGGAATTTAGGTATTCCATTTCAGCTTTCCCCCTCTGTCAGATGCAGTCATGATTTCTAGGCTAAGAAGTATACATGGATGCTGTCTGGTTAAAAAGGGAAAACTCAGCACCAGAAGAACCCACTGCAGCATGGGGAGGGTGAGAGAGCTCTTGGAGGTCGTGACCAACTTGGCAGCCATCCCCGCCCTGCTCCATTTATGAGCCGCTGGACCTTGGGGAGGAACTGGTGCTGCAGAACCAGATCTGGGAGTATATTGTCACCACCAAAGATGAAAACCGAAAACGAGGTCATGATCAAAGAAGTCTCACTGATGGTCTAGTGTTAATGGTGTTTTAGAGACTGGAGGCCTGGAGCCCAACTCCTGGCAATGAATATTTGCATTTAGAGTCGTGTAGGGCAAATTTGATATCTATGTCGTGATGCTCTGCGGTTTTTTTTTTGGTACCACTTCAATGAATGAATTTTCAGTGGAGGGGTAGGAAGGAAGAGGAACAGAGCAGGGTCTACACAGTGGAGAGAGGCTGAACCTGAGCTATGCCCAGAAGCCATGTTGATGTTCATGGCCTGTACTGTCACCTGAGGCCATGTTGATGCTTGTGGTCCTTGCTACCACCGGGGGTGGGACATGTCTGAGTTCATGGTCCTGCTGCAGCCTGGGGCTGTGTTGATGTCCAAGGTGGCCTGTGGCCTGTCCTTCCTGAAGCCATGTTGATGTCCATGGGCTGTGCTGGGGTGGGGTGGGGGACATGTCTGGGATGATGGTCCTGCTGCTGTTGGGGGCCGTGTTGATATCCATGGCCCATGTTACCACTGAAAGCCATGCTGAGGTCTGTGGCACATGCTGATGCCAAAGGCCAGGTGGATGTTGGTGGTCTATGCTGTCACCAGATACCTTGTGGAAGTCCATGGTAATGACTGTAATGGATAAGGAAGCTCCTTCTGCAGTGGTATTGGTGACTGCAGAATCACAGTTGAGAAAGAGAGACATGGAAGACAATCCCTACTCCCACCCCCAAAAAAGGAACAGCCTAGACAGGAAGCCATAAAAGAAAACTCTTAAATGAAAATTGTGATAAGGCTGGGTGTGGTGGTGCACAGCTTTAATCCAAGTACTTGGAAGGCAGAGGCAGGAGGATCTCTGTGAATTTGAGGCCAGCCTGGTCTATAGAGTGAGTTCCAGGACAGCTAGGGCTGTTAACACAGAGAAACCCTGTCTTCAAAAACAAAAACAAAAACAAAATTGTGATAAGGATATTGAAATATAGTTTTCCACAGTAGATGGCTACTAGCAGGGGTGGGGGTGGAAAAGGACTCACTTTTCTTTTAACAGGTTGGCCACTGGTGGTTTGACCATGCTCCAGTGACTATGTGGACAACACAAATTGGACTTTTTTTTTTAAACCTTTTTTTTTTTTTTTGGGTAGAGTCCACAAAAACTAAAAAAGTAAAGACATATCACATAATGAAATCCAGTGCAAGGAGAAAGGCTCAAGGGATTGATTGCCCTAAGTTTCTGCCTACTGGCAAGCTCACGAGAGTTGAAGGTGCCAAACTTAGTTGTCAGAGTAGCATAGTGTTTAAATTATTAATGCAATATTCTAAGTCCCAAGGGCAGAATAAGACTCCTTGTTAATAGTCAGTGCAAAGTAATCCTAACATTCCTGTAAAACAATAGATTTTAAAGTTAAGCTTTCTCGGGCATCCTGCCCTCAGAAAGAGCCATCTGTAAAAACAAATAAATGAATTTTTTTGTATGAAGATTCATTATATCCCAGCTTGATTGATTCTGTTACACTGCTGTTAATTACAGGAACCGCAAAAGCTTTCAATTTGATTAAAGCCATAGTAAAAATGATTAGTAATACTTTACTCTCTATGTTGAGTATTTTTAGAATAAACTGATGTTTCTCTTTCTAGACTTTAGTACATTGGTATCATGTAAAACAGCTGGCTTGACATTGTTTGGGGCCAAAAGGCCAAATGGACTTTAGTAACTATTGATGTTAACTATTATCAAGACTTATGACAACCCTGTACAGTAGACATTATCATTATCCCCACTTACAGAAGAAATTTGGTATCTTGTTCAAGACCATAGAGAAGCCAGGATTGCATGAGATAATGAGTGTGCAGTATTTAGCTCAGTGCTAGGCAGACAGTGTTGAGTTAATGCAAGTGAAGTGAAAGTAAGTTTAATGAAATGGAGAAGGTGTAAAAACAGCACCCGGACTGCAGGTCACGCATTGTCACATATGTGATAGACGTTTGGTTAAAATTTGATGCCAAGGGGTTGGGGATTTAGCTCAGCGGTAGAGCGCTTGCCTAGCAAGCACAAGGCCTTGGGTTTGATCCTCAGCTCAAAAAAATAAATAAATAAATTTGATGCCAAGCTGCCCAGTAGTCTGATCACAGGGAGAACTTTGGTCAGCTATATAAATGATAAGTAGATAAATTTGTCCAAGGGCAGTATATCTACTTTTAGAGCACAGGTGTAGGGGCAATTCTTCGACACAGACTCCAGAGGAAGAGGCAGCCTTACTGTGGGTATTCTTACAAGTGTGGAGAAAGCAATGGGAAGACCTAAATAAAGTGGTAAATAAAGGAAGAAATGAGGTTAGGGAAGGGGGTATGCTAGATGACAATGTCACACAAGACCAGAAGTCTGTGTCCTGTGGGAGACCCAAACATCACACTAATTAACAAAAACCATTAAGGATATACCGCCAAGGAGGGCACTGGCATCACCAAGAAGTTAGGTGGCAACCTCCTCTGCAGGAGCATGATCCCAGAGCTGGACTCTAAAGGAGGAAGGGGTTCATCATAAGGACCAGCTGCAGCGGTGAACATCCAGACGTTCAGAGCTTACAAGTAGTTAAAGATAATCAGAAAGATGAAAGAAGAAACCAAGTGGGCGTGGTTGGCAAGAAGTACTGGAATGGCTAATAGAGCACCATGTCCTTAGGGGAAAATGTGCAGCCAACAAGGGTTGCTACCTAAAGGGCTGCAGGTATGACTCAGTCAGTGATAGAGCACTTACTTAGCATCTGGCTCGGTGGATAAAGTGATTGTTACACGAGCCAGAAGACCTGAGTTCAGTTCCCCAGAACCTACCTATACAGTAGTATGCATCTGTAATCCCAGCACACCTTCCAGCAAGATAGGAAGTGGAGACAAGAATTTCTGGAAACTTGGAGGCTCCATCACTAGCATTTGGGGTGAGGTGGGGAGTAGGTCAGCATAAGAACATAGAGCCAATGGCTTGTGCATTTCACACATAACACTATACAGGACAATTGGCTCTGCGGAAAGATGGAGTGGCTGTTTTTCTCTCTCTCCCTTTCTGATATGTGCATGTGTATATGTATACGTGTGTGGGGGTATGGGTGCATGCGTAGAGGCAGAGGATGATGTCAGGTGTGCTTCTCTATAATTTCTTCCTTCCCTCAACAATTGGTTCTTACCTTTCATTTTCTTTGAGACAGGGTCTCTTGTTTTCTGTTAGCTATACCAGGCTAGCTGGTCCCCAAGCACCCAGGAATTTTTGTCTCTGCTTCCTGTCATGTTACAGGAGCTCTGGGATTACAGACACATATGACTCTACGGGTTCTGGGGACCTGAACTCAGGTCCTTTGGCTTTCATGACGGTCACTTTACTCACTCTCTAGCTGGTATATATTCTTAAACCCAGTTTTATGATCATTTCATGGAACAAATGGGCTGATAGAGTCTGACTTCTGATGCTGGAGATGTGTGGAGGAAACTGCAGAAGTACAAGGCTGTGTCATGGCGGAGCTGAAGGTCAAGTTTTAGTCAAATTGCTATAAAGTCACCATTTACTCAGCTGTGGCATGTCAGGCTGAGGGCATAGCCAAAGAATGTCTTTTTAAGAGAGTTGAAGCAGTGAAGAATGAACCACGCGTCTGACAGAGATGGGCTGAGAAAGTTCTCCAAATTCATACTCAAGATTTTCTTAAGAAATAGCTTGATGGTTTACCCACATGTCAAATTCATAGAAGTGGTGGCATGCCCTAAAATATTTTGGCCCAGAAAGTTTTAACATGAGTATTCACAGTCACGCATGTGTATGATTCACTGGCTTTTCATCTTTCCTTTTTCAATGATTTAGTCAGCAAATACCTTTAGAACCTTTATTACATGCTATGCATGCTGCCTTTAGGGTAAGATCTTATAAAACAGTTATTAGATTTATTTAATTATTTAGACAGGATACACACACACACACACACACACACACACACACACACACACACACCTGGGTGGCTTGGAACTTGGAGATCTGCTTGCTTCTGCCTCACAAATATTGGGATTAAAGGCATGTGCCACCATGCCTTTCTCTTTAATTCTTTCATGTGTATATGTGCATGTGTGGTATGCATGTGTGTACACATGTGTGGAGGTTAGAGATTGACATCAGATTGTGTCTTCCCCTTACTCTCCACCTTATTTTTTTGAGAAAGGGTCTCTTTGCTGAACCCAAAGCTCTCCAATTGACTGTACTGGGTGGGAAGAGCACTCTGGAAATCTGTCCGTGACACACACACACACACACACACACACACACACACACACACACACACCCCAAAGCTGGGGTTACTAATGAGTTACCGGGATCTGAACTCAGGTCCTCATGCTTACCCAGGAAGCACTTTACTGACAGGGCCAACATTGCAGCCCCTTGACTTTTACTTTGAATCTGCCATGAAACATTTGGATGCCTACTGTTTGCATGATACTAAGCAATGGAAAAATTCTCAGTCCAATCATTTCCGTATCGAAGGTGAAGGTGATGTAATAAGTTAGTAAGCACACCGAGAAGGCGCAACTAGTGACCATCTAAGGTTAGTTTGGTGGTTTAAAAATAGTATTTGATTTTACTTTCTTTAGTATTTTGAGGGTGAGATGAGGGAAAGAGGCTGTTTGAAAAACAAAGCAAAACAAAGGTGGGGGCTGGGGAGATGCCTCAGTGAGTGGATGAAGTACTTGCCCTGAAAGTATGAGGAAGTGAGTTCACATCCCTGGAACCTCTGTGTAGCTGAGCACGGTCCTGGGCATCTATAATCCCAGCGTCCCTGTGCCATGATGGGAGACAAAATATTGCAGCTTGTCAGGCCACTTATTTGTTTTCAATGACTTTTCCCTGACAAGGAACACTTTCTGTCCCAGTTCGGGTTTCTGTTGCTGTGTTGAAACATCATGACCAAAGCAAGTTGGGTTATTTGGCTTATACTTCCACATGGTAGTCCATCACTGAAGGAAGTCAGGACAGGAACTCAAACAGGGCAGGAACCTGGAGGCAGGGGCTGGTGTAGAAGACATGGACTTACTGACTTGCTCCTCTTGGCTTGCTCAACCTAATTTCTTTTTGAACCCAGGACCACCAGCCCAGGGATAGCTTTATCCACAATGGGCTGAGCCTTTCCATCATCAATCACCAATCAAGAAAATGTCCTATAGGCCTTCCTACAGCCCAAACTTAGGGAGGCATTTTCTTCCTTCCTTCCTTCCTTCCTTCCTTCCTTCCTTCCTTCCTTCCTTCCTTCCTCCTCCTCCTCCTCCTCCTCCTCCTCCTCCTCCTTCTTCTTCTTCTTCTTCTTCTCTCTCTCTCTCTCTCTCTCTCTCTCTCTCTCTCTTTGATTTTTCAAGACAGGGTTTCTCTGTGTAGCTTTGGAGCCTCTCCTACCTGTCCTAGAACTTGCTCTGTAGACCAGGCTGGCCTCAAACTCACAGAGATCCGCCTGCCTCTGCCTCTCAAGTGCAGGATACCTTTTCTTAATTAAAGTTCCTACCTTTCAGACTTTAGCTTGTGTCAAGTTGACATAAAACATCTGGCACACTTTGTAAAAATAGATTTTTAAAAGGCTTATTTCTATGTCTATGAGTGTTTGCCTACATCTACATATGTGCACTCTAGGCATGCTTGGTGCTCATGGAGGCCAGAAGAGGGTGTCAGATTCCCTGGACCTGAGTTACAGAGGGTTGTGAATTGCCAGGTGGGTGCTAGGAACTGCACTTTGATCCTTTGTAAGAGTATCAAGTGCTCTTAACCCTGAGCCATCTCTCCAGCTCCAAGGAATGCTTTTTGTCCTACTGAGTCTTCCGAGTTTATAGCCCAGAACAATTGGCATAAAGTTGATACTCAGTATCTGTTGTATCAGTTTATCTAATCTAAGATGAGCGGATGCCTTTCTAAAGAATCCTAGCAAAAACCACAGAGCTCACACAGGACCGACAAACACCAAAGAAAGCTCAACAGCCTACAACCCAACATACTTGACAATAAGAAAAGGAGAACCAACCACAAAAAATGATGTTTTAGACAAACAGGATGCCGAGAAAGCTGAATGCCAAAATGTCCCAGTCTCTTTATTAAATATTTCATTATTATAAGTTGACATGGCATGCTACATCCCAGAAGGTGGTGGGCCAAGAACAAAGGCAGAGAGTATTCTCCCAGTTCCCTCACATAGTCTTTGATAAACTTTTTAGGAAGTGAAAATTAGTGAGAAAGCACACAAACAATTGTTGATCTTCTTAGTAATCAGGGAAACTCCAAAGTCAAACAACAAAGTACCTTTTAAAATGGTAAAGGTGCAAACCATTTTAAATGTTGTGTTCCCTGTTGCTGAACTTGACACTGCACGTATCTTTGAGGGCATTGGCACATTTGTGAAAAGTGTGTGAAAAGTAACTTGTTGTTATGAATCTAAAAATGTGTATCCTGTTTAACTTAGTAACTCTTTTCTCCTGTGAATCTCTCTGAAAGTGACTATGTAAATATTACATTTCATAATTGGTGTTTAAATGCTACTTGCATACAGCTGTGCATTTAGTTATGAAGATATATGGAAGCAAGCATATGATTGTAAATGGAAGTTTACGAAACTATATAATTGTCTGTAACCATAAATATACATAAATTTGAAATATGCTCAGTGGAGTAATACTGAAGAGAGGCCATGTTTATGTTAGAGTGGTAAGTGTGTAGGTAGCTTTATTTTTCTTCAGTTTCTAACTTTGTAATTAAATAGAAAAGATTATTTTAAATATATTTTCATATGTATGAGTGTTTTGCTTACATGTATGCCTGTGTGTCGTGTGTGTGCCTGGTGCTGGAGGAGGTCAGAAGAGGTCATCAGATCTCTTGGAACTGTAGTACAGATGGTTGTGAATCACCACATGGCTAGGAATCGAACTTGGGTCCTCTGGAAGAGCAGCCAGGGCTTTTGTTTGTTGAACCCTCTCTCCAGCCCTTTGTAATTAAACTCTGTGCACAACGGAGTCTTGGTTGTTGAGTGTTGTTCAGTACAACCTTTTAATAGAAAACATCATCGCCAGATGATTGCTTTCCCATTGTTAGCCTGGTAATGATTTTGGCAGGACAACAGATTAATGAGCAAATGCTATTTGGAGTGAAATTATGTGTGTGCGTGTAGATGATTAGTCTTACTGTTTTATATGATTTCCTGGGAAAATTGATCTTGTCCTCTAATCCATCACCCACATTCTATTCCCAGTTTAGTGCTTCTCAAATGGAGCGGGAGGCAATTTTGCCCCACACAGAACTGAAGCAGTTTCTGAAGATGTGCTAAGTTGCCACAGCTCAGAAGAGGGTGGGAGCTAAGGGGCAAGGGGGGGGTTACTTCCGGTAACTAGTAAGCAGAGATCAGAAACGCTGCCAAGTACCAGAGATGCATAAAATAGTCCTCTCTTGAGGCACTTTCAGGCCCAGAACTTGCTGAGGTTGAGAACCCTGCCCTGAATTTAAAAACTTGTTTATAGCCCTTTAAATAATTTATTTTTGGTAAAAGTTTCTTCGTAAGTCTCATGTTTTTACAGTCTTCAGCCACACAGCACGACTATACTATGTTTTCCTCAGCTCCTATGGCTTGTGGGAGATGTGGTCTCTGACTTCTCCAAGTACACTGAATTGCTGCTTGATGGTCCGCAGGACAGGCTCTAAAACCACCTAGGAGATAGACCTCTGGGACTATGGTTTAACTCAGTGGTCCTCCACCTTCCTAGTGCTGCGCCCCTTTAGTACAGTTCTTCATGGTGTGATGACCCTCAACCATTAAATTATTTCATCGCTACATCATAACTGTAATTTTGCTACTGTTATGAATCATAATGCAAATATCTGTGTTTTCTGAGGGTCTTAGGTGGCCCCTGGGAAAGGGTCCTTTGAAGGTGTCACAACCCACAAGTTGAGAACCACTCATTTAACTGGTCAGAAGACCCACCCTAAATGTTAGCTGCATCAGCCCAGTGTCCTGTTAAACAAAAAAGGAGAAAGTGAGCTGAGCATTGGTGTCCTGGCTCTCGTCTTCCTGACTGGATACAACGTTACCTTCCTGATTGGATACAATGTTACCAGCCACCTCATGGTTTGTCACCTAAACTTTGGAACCATGATGAGCCATCCTCTCAAACTGTGAGCCTAAACAAACACGTTCTTCCTTAAATAGGTTTTCTTAGGGCTTTTGCCATAGCAAAGAGAAACAGAAGCATTTCAGCCTTTTCTCTCAACCCTCCAAAAGCACTCAGAGGTCAGAAAGTCTGTTTTTCTTTGAATTCTGTCTCGGTCAGGAGAATGGGTATCACTTTAGGGAAGCCTTCTTCTGATTCTGCCTCATGAGCAGCCATATAACTAACTTCCTTCCCTCCCTCCCTCCCTCCCTCCCTCCCTCCCTCCCTCCCTCCCTCCCTCCCTCCCTCCCTCCCTCCCTCCCTTCTTTCTTTCTTTCTTTCTTTCTTTCTTTCTTATCTTTTTCTAGATAATTCCTAAGATCAGGTTTGTTGAGGAGGGTGAGTCTTTTTCTTTGAGGCTGTACCCACTGGTAAAGGTGCTCCTGGTCCAGTAAATGACTCCCCACCCAGGCTCATACAAGCAACACTAATTATGCTCAATGGGTCACAACGGAAAAAACAAAATAGAAATAAGACCTAACAATAGGAGAGTGAGCCGAGTGTGGTGGCATTCTTTTAATCCTGGTACTTTAGGAAGCAGAGGAAGGCAGATCTGTATGAGTTCATGGCTAGCCTGGTCTACAAAGTGAGTTCCAGGTCAGCCAGGGCTACATAGTGAAACCCTGTCTCAAACAAACAAACAAACAAACAAACAAGGCAGGGGAAAACAATACACCAAGCTCATTTGTTTTCCTTTTATTCAGGGGAGAGAGTGCAGTCTCCCACAACCACAAATTATTCATTTGAGTTTCCCTGAATTTGGGGAACTTGAGGGCACTGGGAGGTCAACCTGAAGGTCAAGATTTGCTTGTAGGTTGTTATGAGTATGACTCTCCGCTCCAGTATGGTCTTGTTTTAGGCAGGGCTTCTAAAACTTTTTTCC
Source organism: Onychomys torridus (assembly GCF_903995425.1). NCBI lineage: Eukaryota > Metazoa > Chordata > Mammalia > Rodentia > Cricetidae > Onychomys > Onychomys torridus. The sequence goes on from NC_050444.1 coordinate 119,440,103, forward strand.
ACAGTAACTCTTTTTGCCTAAGAAATTTTTATGTAACCTTGGATATATAGATAAAGAAATCAAACATTCACAGAGAATAGATTATAAAGAATTTTATTTAAAAATAATTCTTTGATATATATATATATATATATATATAAACACACACATATAATTTTATCATTTATTAAAGAAAAAATTTCACACAAATTAGACTGATGTTTTCCCTGTTATGATAAAAAAAAATTGAGAAAAAACAACCTGAGGTAGGAAAGGGCTATTTTAGCTTACAGATTCGACTCCATCATTGAGGAAAGTCGACCTAGAGACAGGAACTGAAGCAGAGAGCACTGAAGAACAGTTTTTACTGGTTTGCTTTTCATGGCTTACTCAGCCTGCTTTCTCATGCCACCCGGACCACTTGTCCAGGGCGGGTACTCCCTACAGTGGGCAGGCAGTCTCCCAGAAACCATTAAGAAAATGCTCCATAGACTTGCCTACAGGTCAGTCTGCTGGAGGCCTTCCACAATTGAGGTTCCTTCTTCCTAGATGACTGTAGTTTGTATCAAGCTGACAAGAAACCAAGCAGAATAGATGTGCGTTTCTGTTTCTACATAAAGAGTTTAGCCTTGGCCATGTATATGTGTTGTGTGTTATGACAGCACACACAAGTCAAAGTGCACTTGTGTGTTCAGAACCACAGCTACAATGACATATTTGAACACAGAATAGGCAGGCACTGCTGGAAATGCCTCAGAGTCATTATATTTGATTATTTAATTAATATTTGGTTGTTGCACATTTTAGAACTCTGTTACTTGATGACAATTTTGTGAGCACCCCACACTAAATTACCAGAAGACCCACAGTTTAAGAAGTCAAAATGTGCCGGGTTGAATCCCAGCACTCGGGAGGCAGAGGCAGGCGGATCTCTGTGAGTTCGAGGTCAGCCTGGGCTACAGAGTGAGTTCCAGGAAAGGCACGAAGCTATACAGAGAAACCCTGTCTTGAACAAACAAACAAACAAACGAACAAACAAAAGAAGCCAAAATGTAAGACGCTTGAACCACACTTGGTGTGTGTGTGTGTGTGTGTGTGTGTGTGTGTAATAAGACTAAACCTACCATGATGGTTAGTGTAAAATCAAAAGCCCTGGACACACATTAGCTCTCAATGGATGTTAATTCTTATTACTCTCTTCCATAGTTTGTCTCACCTGCTCCTTTACTTAAAGCTTTTACGTAGGACATAGGCTGGACCTGAAGAACTTGTCAAAGCATGAGGTTTGATATCTGGTTAAATCCTTATGATGGCTAGGATTGTCAATTTGACAATTAGAATCACCTAGGAGACCATCCATGCCAGTGAGGGAGTACATAGTTTAGGTAATCTCCTCGCCAGGCCCTGGGGGATTATCTATATTAGCATGGTCTACAAGACAAGCCTTGCGCATGCCTGTGAGGGATTATGTAGATTAGGTTAACCAGTTGGCTGTGCTCTTGAGGATTATATAGATTAGGATAATGGAGATAAGAGCCTCCTTATCTGTGGGCAGTACTCCTCCATCTGCTGGAGGTCCTGGACATACTACAAATGAGAAAGCTAACACAAGCCTTCTTCCCCCTCTTCTTCCTGACCATGTGTGGATGCGGTCTTCCACCTCAAGCTTCTGTCATCTTGATTTCCTCATCACGATGGTCTGTATCCCTTCAACTGTATCTTCTTCAAGAAATAAATCTTTCCTTACTTAAATTGCTTTTGTGACATATTTTATCGCGGCAACGGGCAAACTGACAGACTAAGTACTTGCTAAACAAGTCTCCTGAGCCCTCTGGCGTGGCTGGGATGTGGGCGGAGGTAAGCACCGAGGTCAGGGATAATGTCTCCAAGGACACAGGTCACTTCAGCGGGCGAATTCTGATCATCTTATTCCCTGCGTGAGTTCACGTCGTTCTTTTTTTTTTTTTTTTTTTTTTTTTTCTGCACCTGTGCGAGACCGGATGGGGGCGTGGCGGGCAGGCCGAGGCTCAAGCAAGGGTCCTCAGGCTTGGGGCTTGGCCCCGCCCCACTATGGGGGCCGCTTCTGACGTCACGGGAGGCGGGCCGGACAAGGGGCGTACTCAACGGGGCGGTACCGTCAGGGGGCGGGGCCTGCGGTGGAGGGGCGGGGCGCCGGCGCGTCCTGGAGCGCAGGCCGCCGCAGCCGCGGAGTAGCTGGCAGCTGCTGACGCGCCGCGGGCCCGCGCCCATCATCCCTGCTCGCCTTCTCGGTGCCTCTTCTCGGCCGCTGGTGTCCACGCCAGGCCCCGCACAGCTGGCCGAGTAGCCAGCCAGACGCCGGACCCGGACGGACGCTGCGCCGAGGAGCCGCGCGCCCCGGCGCACACGGAAGTGGTGAGTGTCCCGGTGGGGAGGTGGAGACGGCCGCGGTCAGCCCGGGGACCGGGCGAGGGGCGCGAAGCGGGGCGTCTGGGGCGGCCGAGGCGGCCCGGGCGGGGATTTCCAGACGGCGGCCGGGAGGGGAGAGGAGGGGAGGGGAGGGGAGGGGAGAGGAGGGCCGCTTTGCTAACAGCGGCCCGCGCCGCCGACATCCTGTTTATGGCCCCGCGGCCTGCGCGCCGACGGCCCATTGCGCCGGGACAGGCCGACCGCAGGACTCACCGAGGGTCGTGCCCCGCGTCCTGCCTGATCGGCTTTTGCTGGGGGACTTTCTGGGTTTGGGGACTGCGTGGGGGCGCGCCCGGGAACTCCGGACTGCAGCTTGCCGGAAAGCAGCGTGATGGAGGGCCATGGGTGAAGGGGCAGGGGAGAGGGACTACCGGCCCTACCCAAAGGGACCCGATTGTGGAAACTGGGACTAGTGTCTGTGTGGCTCCCCAACTGCCTGCACTGCTTCCGCGCGGCGGCCGGAGTTGTCTCAGATGCAGTAGGCAACCCTTGGAGACACTCCCAGGCTCCTGAGGTGCATGTTTACGAAGGAAGTTCTTTAGGGAGACTATCAGAGGTGTGGTTATCACCAGGTGCCTGTGTGCCCCCTTTGGAGGTATATTCTCGGTGATTTCCCGGGGGACAAGGACTGTGCCCTAATTGATAGTCTTAATTCACGGCTGTGACCTGTCTTCTGCCCCTGCTTGGATACATCGGTATCCATGCTATTAAAATTCCTCCCCAGTCATAGAGCTCTGTCGCGGATACTTATGGTAGTATGAAATTGCCATTATTTATTTCAGGGAAGAAGGCATAAAAACCTTGGGTCGTTAAATAAGTAGAACACGGAGACAATTAGATACAATTATCTAGTCTTTGGGTGTTGCCCTTTTAAAAAGAAAATAGTTTAATTATGTGTGGGCATATATATGTGTGTGTGTATATATATATATATATATATATATATATATATATATATATATATATATATATAAACTTTAAAACAAAAGATGGAACATTTTATATTGATTAAATCTTTGTTACTTCCTTTCCAAAACCACATTTTGTGTTGTCTATTGCTTTTGAGTTTGGAGACTCTGTTTCCCAAGAACTAGGATTTGGGGCGGTATGAAGCAACGGCACACGCACCCCCACCCCTCCCCAAGTATGATCTGGCTCAATCAGTATTGGCCAGGTTGAGAGATCATGTGTGGAGGTGCCAGGAGAGAAATAAGATTTGGAGCACCGCGTGACAAGTCAATTTCATCCCTGCCTTCAGTTTCCCAAGATTCAGGGGATACTTTTTATTGAAGGATCAATGTGTTCTTTTGTACTTTGTGGCGAAGGTTAATGGAGACTGCCAGCCAGCATTATAGACAATCCTGATATAACATGCTTTGTAATATGGCGTAAATGTCTCTTCTGTATGGATCATGTTGAAAGAAACATGCAGCATACTAGAGGGAGTGTGGACACTATGCATAGTAACATAACTTGATTGGATGTATCATACTAACTATGCACTTGGACTGTATTTTAGTCTCTGCACTGCTGCACCTTTTCCTTTCTCTCTCAGATTTCACTGTTAGGTTTCACGTTGAAAACAGCTAGCTAAACTATTTCAATCCCATGTCGCAGCACACCATTTATTGGCTTTGGGAAATGATGCTAGAACGTGAATAAATATTGGTACAATATTCACCTATTTCCCCAAATGTAACTGTGTTCCATTTTGTTGTAATTTAAGCAAGTGTTAGTAACAGTTTGGCTTACCAGGAAGATCACTATCTTTCTGGCTACTTGGTTTCCTCTCTTTACAAATTTAAGGTGCTAGTGGAGAGTTAGGCTGTAAAATCTTTTTAAGTCAGGCAACTGCTATAAAAAGCCAGTGAAAAATAAGGAGTTTTGAGGATTGGGTTGCTTTTACAGGAATATGCTTGTCTCAAATTGCATGAGGGAACTTAACCTTGGGGCTTCTAAAGAGGACCGAGAAATCTGCCAGTTTAAACAGGCTTACCTTTACGAACAGTAGTGGTTCTAAGGAAGACTGATTTCAGCAGCACATTACTAGCTATGGATTTTAATATTGTCTGAAAGATATCATTCTGTTCTTCTGAATAACTTGAAGAAACACATGTATTTGGAGAGAAACACAAATGAAGCAACTACTTAGAATGTATGTAGATTTAGATCCATTTTTTATACAGAGAACACTAAGTATACATAATTGTATTAATAGAAAACATTTTACAGGCTGGACATAAGTCTTCTTCTTTAAGCACACATATCCTTAGTTTACTCTAGTGGGGTGATGATAAGCTGCTAGATTTATTGTCTGTGATATACATATTTGTTCAAAGAATTTTTTCTTTTGCTTTTGTTTTCTTGAGACAGGGTTTCTTTGTGTAACTCTGGCTGTCCTGGAACTAGCTCTGTAGACCAGGCTGGCTTCAAACTCAGAAGTCCACCTGCCTTTTGCTTCCTAAGTGCTGGGAATCAAGGTGTATACCTCCATGCCTGGCTTGTGTGCCATGAATTCTTAAAAAGTAATTTTCATGGGGCTGGAGAGATGGCTCAGTTGTTAATAGCCATCCTTCCATCCAGAGGACCTGGGTTCAATTCCCAACACCCACATTGCAGCTCATTACTGTCTTTAACTCTAGTTCCAGGGGATCCAACACCCTCAAACACATACATGCAGGCAAAATACCAGTGCACATAAAATAAAAATAAATCATTTAAAAAATAAAAAAAAAAAACCTGCTAATTTTCACATAAGAAATTTCAGGTGGACAGGGAATTGGCTATTGAGGTAGAATCTAGCTGAGTAAGCAACTTCTGATGTTCTCTGATGAACTGCGGCTTAATGGTACATGGAGCCTTGCCATAGCATAGAGGGCTCGTCAGAGGCTTGATGAATATTTCAGACTAGTGGTTAACAGCTTGGTAAAATTCCAGGCTCAGAGAGACAGTGCCATTCTCTGGGGGAGCTTTGGAAGGCACACCCTGGGAGAAAGGTGGCATCTAGTGGGTAGAGGCAGAGTGTACTGTTAAACACCCAGCAATGCACAGGACAGTGCATTCCTATATCAAAGTATAACCTGGCTCAAAATGTCACTGATGCTCGAGTGGAGAGATCATGCTTTGGAGATGACAGGTGAGAAAAGAGATATTGGTGCTCATGTTGTGGCAAGTTATTTCATTCCTGGCACTGCCTTTCCTGTTCTAGAAGCAAATGAAAGCGGCCAGGTTAGTTGTTTTGCAGTCTTTGTTAATGCAAACATAATGCATGGGAACCCAAGGACACACACTGGAGCTGCTCTGAGGAAACTGTTAGATACAGTGGAAGCTGGGCGGAGGACACTAAGTTCCTGTGCTGAGTCTAGAGCAGGGGCATGGGCTAATGTTACTGAATTAGTATTTTTGTATTTGGAGTAAGGGATTCATTTCATATGCTTAGTTTTCTGGGTAGAACTTGTTATTTATTTATTTAGTTTTCTTGATTTTTTTTTTTTTTTAAACACAAAGATTATTTTCTCTTGACAAGGTAGAAACACATTATAGAAAAATTAGGAAGTGTAAGCAGAGGAGAAAAATCCTCCATGCTCTATTGCTTTTTCCATTTAAAGACAGTCACATTCTTGCCACATTTCCTTTGAGCATGGTTAAAATTGGAAGCAGACCTACCATAGAAGGGACCAGAGCTGGTGGTGGCTGAGTGGGTGAGGGGAGTGAATGCCACTTGTTTCTATGCCCTCCATTTTCCCCTTTTAAATAATTCTGACCAAGTGAGGTGTAGTGGTCCATGTCTGCAATCCCAAGTACTGAGGAGGCTGGGGCAGGAGGAACGCTTGAATTCAGAGTTGGGGATCAGCCTGGGATAGATAGTAGGAAGTCTTTTCCTAAAAGATATTATGATGCAGAGGGACAGAGGTATTGGCTAATTGCTGCTAATGTGTTGTGTGCTAAGCACCAAGCCTTGTCCTTGGTCGCTCCCCCTGCTTCTTGCTCTCATCCTCAGTGAGGTATGCCACTATAGCTTCTGGTCTCAAAAGCTTTCTGGTAACATGGTTTTCAGCAGCTGCCATGTTGAAATGCTCGGTTTCAGGGGTAGGAACAAATTCCTGTGAATGCTCTTCCCTTTGAAGTACACCTACACTTTCGGCAGTTGTGGCAACCAGAAAGAATAAAACATGAAGTTCCTTCCTGTGATATCTCCGCTTGAGGTTTTCTGATGTCTGGCTCTTCACATCATTCCCCAGTACTCTGAGTCCGTCCCTTAGTCCTAAGGCAAGATGTGCATTAGTAGCAAAAGGAAGAAATAGTCATTGTTGTTGTTTTGAGACTGGGTCTTCCTCTAGCCTAGGCTGGTCTGGACCTCATTATGTGGCCTCAGATGTGTGTGATCCTCCTGCTTCAAGCCTCCCAAGTGCTGGGATTAGAGATAGGAGCCAACAGGAAAATTCTTCTGCCTGTACTCTGGCCAGAAGACAGCTGACATTTGTTAAAATGTTTTTAATCTATGTAATTGGTTTATTTAATATCTGAATTCACCTGACACCTTGTTTATCCATTTATTAATTCAGTAACTATGTATTGACCTCTTACTAGTAATGATCACAGAGAGTGAATAAATGGAATAAAATACACAGGAATCCCTGCCCTCATAGTGTGCGCAGTCTGGCAGGATTGGACTATGCTTGTAGACCGAGTCAGTAAGTCCCATGGTGTGGTTCAGAATGTCCCTACAAACCTTCAGAGTACACCTTTTCAATTTGAAGATTAAGGAGTAGCTTATGTTTTTTAAAAAAGTATATTGCAAATTAATTCCTTTTTTTATATACACAAACATCTCTTGGTACCTGCTAAGTTCCTGGCAGATGACTAAGGCCCAGCTCAGATGGGAATAAACTTGCTGTACATGGCTTTTACCGTGTGAGTGGTGCTACAGCAGAGGTGAAGATGAAGACTATCAGGGTCTCTAGAGAGCTAGACCCTGCTTAGAAATGCTTTTTAAAAAGACCTGGGGTGGAGTTGGGAGGTGGCTGAGTGGATTGCGTGCTTGTAGTGTGAACACGAGGATCTGAGTGTGATCCCCGGCACTCATGTAAAAGACTGGGCGCAGTGGCAGGTACTTGTAATCCCGACCGATTGGTGATCCCTGGAGCTTGCTGACCAGCCAGGCTAGCCAAAAATGTGAGCTCAAGGTTCAAGTAAGAGGTCTTGTCTTTTTTTTTTTTTTTTTTTTTTTTTGTCTTTTCTGGGGTATGTATGTGTGTGTGTGTCTATCTATGTAGCCCTGGCTGTCCTGGCAACTTGCTAAGATCAGGCTAGCCTTGAACTCAAAGAAATCTGTCTGCCTCTGCCTCCTAGGATTAATCTGTCTGCCACTGCTCCTGGCTCTTAGATTGTTTTTTTGTTTTTGTTTTTTTTCTTTGAGATACTGTCTTAAAATACAAGGTCCCAAAGGAACACCTGAGATTGACCCATGATGCATATGGACACATACCCCTACATTCTTGAAAGTGTGTACACTTTCCACACAGAAAGATGGGGCCAGAGTCTTCTTTTGGGCACAAGAAATACTTCTGCCTCAGCCTGCAAATAGCTGCTACTTAGGACACACACATCTGCACATGGCAGCCAGTGTTTTTGAAGAGGCTTCATTTGAGTAGGTCCTTGACGAGTGTCAGTTCCCTTGTTCTGAGGTAGGATGAGATGCTAGGAAGACATACAGTATGAGCAAAGGCTTGAAGCAAAGCTGGGCTTATGCAGAAGATGGGTGGCAGACTTGTTTGCATGCATCTTTTAGAGCCTAGCCTTCTTAGGAGAGAGCAGGAGGTGGTGAGGCAGTATTGGGTCAGCTTGTAAGCAGAGAGACTTGAGTCTGTGAGCAGGAAGAGGTCAGGGACTGTGGCCTGTCCAGTGCATGAGGAGGGAAGAGGAGAGCATTTGAGGTTTTGGGGCTGAAGAATAAAGCGAGCAAATGGAAGAACTATGAAGCACTTTGAGTTCTATATAGGATTAGCTTCTACCTGTGCCACACCACCCTTTCCTTCTCCCCAGTACCAGAAATGCTTTATTTATTCACCATTTCTCAGTTCTTCTGGAGCCTCCCAGGAAACAGGGAAGCCTAGACTCCAACTAGGTGGCAGGAAGTCCGTATATGCTCTCCCCGAAGTGCAGCAAAACCCATTTTGAGTCGTTTGTCAAGTTATCAAGTGCTCTGACAATTTAACTGGTTTTCAAGGCAATCAAAGATTAAAGAGAAGAAATTAAGAGATAGGCATAGCTAGAGAATGTGGGCAGGAGGTCCATCCTTGGAGGCACAGGGCTAATTCTTGTCTTAGTGACTGATAGTAGAAGGAAATCGAGACCACAGCAAGAGTGAAGCAGCCTCAGTTTACCCATGGTAAATAGTGTATCCGTTTGAATTGTCACTGTGACCAGCGTGGCCGACACTGGTGAGGGTGAGTAAGGTATCCAGAAGGCTTGTGTTGTAGAGCGGGAGGGAGATGAGGGAGAGTTTAGGTCTAGAGCCGAAGAGGACACTTCATCCACCTTGCTCAGGGCTTGGCTGGTGTGCAAGTAGCGGGCAGAGACAGGGTAAGACCCTGCTCTCAGAATTTCTCCAGGACAAATTCAAAGGTGTTTAGAGTGAAAATCGGGTGAGGAGTCTTCCCTTTAAGGGTTGAGAAAACTGCTCGGGAGGACCCTGGTGCCAGAACCCCAGCTGACAGCGGCTGACTCAGGCAATTCGTTATGCCTCTGCTAGAAAGGAGGGCTTTTATTGCATGGTAGTCTTGCCCTCCTTCCTCTTTTTTTCTTCCTGTTTGTTTCTGTAAAGATTTGTTTTCAGTTTTGCTGATGTGCGTATCTGTGTAAATGTGCCCACAGAGACCAGAAGAGGATCTCCTGAAACTGGAGTTACAGGGGGTTTGAACTGTCTGTCTGATGTGGGTTCTGGGAAGTGAACTCTGGTCCTCTGGAAGTGCTCTTTACTAGTGAGCCATCTCTGCAACCTGCTTTTCTTGGTTTTGATAGTCTGTTCTGGACACTGAACCCAGACTCTGGATTTAGCCCTGAGAACAAGTTATCCACAGAGTAGGGTAGAGACAGTATCTACTTCTAAGATTATTTGATTGACTACTAAAAATTTTGGAATGGTGTCTGTCACGTACTTTGAGGTAAACTGTTTTATTTTTTAACTTTAAAAATGATTGTTATTAGCCAGGTGGTGGTGGTTTACACCTTTAATCCCAGCACTTGGGAGGCAGAGGCAGTTCAAAACAACATCATCATCATCATCAACAACAAAAGATTGGTATGTATGCTTTGGATTAATTTTTAAAAAGCTCAAGCTATATTCAGAATGTTTAAAGATAGTGTGGCATGTCCGCAGAAGACGCTAAACAAAGAAGTATTGTATTTTTGAACGATTTCTGTTAACAGTGAAACAAAAACTGTTGTGCTTAAGTTTTTCACTGATGTTAGGCAGTTAACATCAGTGAAGAATTTGTTATGTAGATAGTGTGCAAGATGCTACATAAATTAAGTTTTCCTTTAGTTTTTAATGAAGAATGAGAAACAGGTGCTTTTCTGTAAGTTCTATAGAACCGTCCAAGATAGCATTCGGGAGGGAGGCATTGCACATCCTGAAGGACCAGTGTAGTAGAAATGCTCTTCATCTCTCATGATCTATGTGTGCAGCCAATGATAGGCTACTGGTACAGATATAGACAGACTTGTTTGTGAAATGTCTTTAGAGCCGAGTCAGAATTAAAATGTTATAAAATGTTAACATGTTATAAAGGAGATGATACTCCAGGGAGCTTTGCTTCCTGAAGAATTATAGGAATGTAAAGGAATTTCAAACGTGGGTTGTTTCCTCTTCTACAGTTTCTGCACTATGTATACATATATGTATACATCATACTTCCCTGTAGCGAGAGCTACCCAACACAGAAAATTACAGGGAGTCAGCCCTCTTTCCTAGTTATGTATGTATGCACATACAGATATATGTGTATTTAAGTGTATTTCATTCTTAGTCATAGTCTTGTTGGACAAGTTTATTGAATTTAGGTATCAGTAAAAAACAGTAAGCCAGGAACAGTAGTGTACACCTGTAATCTTAGCACTTGGCAAGTAGAAGCAGGAAGAAGAGCTCAGGATCATTCTCAGCTGTGGAGAGTTTGAGCCCAGCCCAGGTTGTCTGAGACTCTGTCTCAAACACAAACAGGCAAGCAAACAACAACCCCCTCCTCTTCCCTTGTCGAAAGAAAGAACAAGATAACAGGCAGTTAGAACAGCAGTCTTGATACCATTCTTTTTTTAAAAATTTATTTATTATTATTTACATAATATGTGTTTTGCTTGTGTGAATTTATGTGCCCCATGTGTATTCAGGAGCCTACAGAGTCCAGATCCAGTTACAGGCTACTGTGAGCCATCCTATAGGCTCTAAGAATTGAACCCAGGTCCTCTGAAGAGCAGCCAACACTCTTAACTGCTAATCCACCTCTCCAGTCCTATTCTTACCATGTGCTTTGACAGCAAAGTACATGTAGCTGAATCCTTTCTTGTCTTCCCATTTAAGATTGAGAAGGACAGAAAACCCCAGTCTGCTCTGGAGGGCAGTGGTGCAAAGGGGTGTCCACCTGAATCTGTGGGCAGACTGCCTGGAGAGACTGAAAGAGTAAACTTAGATATAACATTTTCAGGTATGTTGGGTGATGAGGTTGGTATGACTGCACAAAGTAGCAATAAGAACAATTTGTAATGAATGCAACTATAATTCATTTTTTAATTTATAATTCATCTTAACATCTTAAGAGCTCTAAGCATATTAGAACTGATGGGACTCACCAATTAACCATGATTATATCTGTGGGCTTGTTTACATAGTTAATACAGTTAATTTTCTCTGACTATGATGAGGCTATCATTTATAGCAATTTTTTTCAATTAGTAGTATTTAAAATAATCGTTCATGCTGGTGGGTTGCTGGCAGAGAGGCACAGGCAGACCTGTTTGTAAAATGATGTCTTTAGAATTTGTGCTAGTGGTGTGTCTGAGACACACATACAATGCATGCATGCAGGGGTGGGGAAGGGGATAACCTGCTAAATGTGTATCTTCCTGTGGAAACTCTTGTCTTTAAGTTGATTTTTGGCCCCACACAGGAAGGCAGGCTGATACAATTTGCATTATAAAGATTTTTTCTTTGCTTGGCTGTGCACACCTCCAAATACATTTTAGGATTAATTTGCATAATTTAGACTAAAGAAAGTAGCATATGCATTACCTGACTTTTGCATACTGCTTGCTTTTGTTCAGCTGAAGCTACTCTAAAATGCTGTTTGCTGACCAAATGCATCTGTTACCTCATTGGGAGACTCAACTGATGTCTGATGGTGCTTACATACAGCTTCCTTAGCTGCTTGTTTACAGAAATCTTGCACTCAGGTTGCTTGGACATAGAAGGGAGGGGTCCTCGTTGAACATATATTGTAAACCTTCTTGATGTGGCTTTAGGAAGTAGGGCACGTCTGATAAACAAGCTGGGCAGTATAAAAATGTTTATAGGTTTTTATCCTTACTTCATTGTTTAGCAGCTCTATGTAGATCATGATATGTGGAAACAAGGTCGGCCTGACTCTGTCCTTAGGTTTCTTGCTACTAGAAAAGATCAATTCAACAATTAAACATGTATTTGTGATGTGTATGCCAAGTGTTGGAAGAGATGTCTAGTTGGCTCTAAGACAGATGGAGTGGCAAGAAGCAAGTGGGCTCTGGACAGTACGTTTTTGTACACTAAGATCTGAAAGGTAGAAGTGGCTGTGTGAAGAGGTTAAGAAATGTTTCTATCTCTGCAGATGGTTCAGTGTTTAAAACGCTTGCTCCCTGAGTACCTGGGTTCCATTTCCAGAATCCACATGGTGGAAAGAGAACTCACTCCTGCAAGTTGTCTACTGACTTCTATTGCATGCATCCTGTCTGTCTGTGTTTAAAAAAAGAAAACCAAGGTGGAGAATGACTGAGGAAGACATCTGATGTCAGCTTCTGGCCATAATGCATACACACGGACATGAACACACACATGCAGGCGCACCCACACATGACATGTACACAGGCATGGAGGCACCCACACATGACATGTACACAGGCATGGAGGCACCCACACATGACATGTACACAGGCATGGAGGCACACACACATGACATGAACACAGGCATGGAGGCACACATACAGACATGAACACACACATGCAGGCACCCACACATGACATGAACACAGGCATGGAGGTACATATATGGACATGAACACATGCATGCAGGCACCCACACATGACATGTACACAGGCATGGAGGCACACATACAGACATGAACATAAGCATGGAGGCACACACACATGACATGTACACAGGCATGGAGGCACACATACAGACATGAACATAAGCATGGAGGCACACACACATGACATGTACACAGGCATGGAGGCACACATACATGACATGTACACAGGCATGGAGGCATACACACATGATATGTACACAGGCATGGAGGCATACACACATGACATGTACACAGGCATGGAGTCACACACACATGACATGAACACAGGCATGGAGGCACACACACATGACATGAACACAGGCATGGAGGCACACACACATGACATGAACACAGGCATGGAGGCACACACACATGACATGTACACAGGCATGCAGGCACCCACACATGACATGTACACAGGCATGGAGGCACATATATGGACATGAACACACACATGCAGGCACCCACACATGACATGTACACAGGCATGGAGGCACACATATGGACATGAACACACGCATGCAGGCACACACACAAAATAAAGGTTTCTGGCTAGAAGAACAACATACACAGTCTTTGAGGTAAGACAGACATTCTGTACTATGTACAGGGAGGAAAAAGGAACTGGGTTGTGAGCTAGGCGGCCCTTGATTAGGCAGAACACTAAGGTCCATATTACTTTGGGCTTTCTAGTGTGGTGAACAGGAAGTTGAAGGTTCTGCACTGGGCAGTAACATGATGGGACTGGTATCGTCTGTTGAAAAAAGAAAAAACATAGGACCCCACTTGTCACTACTGCTCTGGGGGGCCTCCTCTCTCCCCTTCATCTGTCTTTCATTTCCTTCTACTCACTCACTCTTTAACCCTTTACTGACTGCTGTCTTCATACTCCAGACGGCTCCCTTGCAATCACATGGTGAACCCTTTTTCCTGCCTTTGGTATGTAAAACAGCTCCTTGTTGGCAGATGCCCGGAGCTCCACTGTCTCCTGGTGCCTAAGGCACATTAAGTACCCTCTCTGTGTCTGTTGTCCTTGTGGGTAGTGTACGCTCCTCTTCCCATTGCTCCTCTCCTCCAGTGAGGTTCTCCTCAAGGTTCGTGTGCTGTGTAAACTGAGGAGATGTCCCACTTCTGCCTGTGCCCAGTTCTTTTTATTCCTTCTTCTCTGCTCCTTACCTTCCCAAACACTGGTTGAACCTTTTCTCCGCTGTTCAAAACACTGGGGACATGCAACTAGGCACTTGTGACAAAGGCTTGTGTAAAAGAGGCTTGGTGCCTGCCCTGAAGGATCAAGCATGCTTAGATGTGAAACATGTCACTAGATAATTTCAGTGTGGCTTCAGATGGTGGAAAGTAGAGTAGAACATATTAATGAGGAAACAGAGTGTGTAGGGTTGGGGGACATGGGCCACATCTCAGAGGAAGCGATGGCTTTTGAGCTAGGGCCTGGAAGGTGAGTATGAGAAGCCAGGCTTTGCAGAGATCTAGAGGAAGCTGATAGGAGTGGGAGGGGCAAGGGCAGAAGCAGCACCTGCATTCTAGTTCAGGATAATTGTCCCGCATTGAATCACACTGGATCTTCTGACCCCATGACTTGTTGACATCTCAGCTTCAGAATTGATGCCATCTCTTTCTGACACATTGTCATATTGATGGCCAGTTTCCCTGCCTGTCTTAATAAGTGGCTCAGCTCCTGGGGCCACACAGTATGTGTTATAACTGCTGGCCTCTGTCTTTGTGGCATTCTAGCAGACAGTGGGGCAGCATATAAACTAGCCTGTGCGAAGGACCCGTGTTTCACATCATGTGTGGACACTAAATCGGCATTTCTACCTGTCTCAGATGTAAAAGCCTGTCAGTTTTGACTGTACAAACAGGTGGCAGGGCAGATGTGGCCTTTGCTCCAGCTGATCTCTCCCTTCCCTTTTCCCCACCCTACCCTGATGATGTTCCTTCCTCGAGATTTACTCTTTTCCCCAGCTGTGACTTCCCAGCTGACTGACTGCAGCCTTCCAACTGGCTTTCCTTTCCTGGGTTGCTCACCTCTGCTCCGCCTCTCCTATCCACAGCCAGCCTTCTTTCTCAGTCTGTCTCTTCCATGCAGATTTCATGCTTGATGAAGCCACAGGATTTCTGGGGCTTCAGGCTTTTGAAGCCCTGTTGCCTATGGGAAACAGCCCCAATTTTCCACCTAAGTATGTTTGGACAGGACTTCAACTTACCTCCCTTCTTCTTCTCCTCTCCTTTCTCCTTTATGAGATAGGGTCTCTTGACTTCCTGTCTCTCTCTCTGTTACCTTCCACCTGTCCCACTGTACCCAGGTTTTGGGTCTTTTGCAGACTTCTTTGTTGTATGGAAGGGAACTGCCTCATAGAAATAACCCCTTCCTTCACAAGCTCCTGGGACTTCATTGAATAAATGCTGAACTCTGTGTAGGATCATAAATATTGTACACACTGTATGAGGAATTCCAAGTGTAGGCATGCAGTTGTTTGTTTTTGCTCTTTTGGGGGGCACCTGCCACTCAACTCCCAAATAAATTGCACGGAGGCTTGTTTCTTGCTAGCTTTTTTAAACTCAAATTAGGCCGTCTACCTTTTCCCTCTGGACTTTAACCTTTCTCTTCTGTATATCTTACTTTCACTCTCACTCCGAGGCTGGGTGGCTGGGTGGCTGGGTGGCTGGGTGGCTGGGTGGCTGGGTGGCTGGGTGGCTGGGTGGCTGGTTACTAGCATCCTCTTGTCTTTGTTCTCTTGCTCTTTCTTTCTTGCTTCCAGATTTCTTCTTCTATTTATTCTCTACCTGCCAGCCCCACACCTATCCTTTCTTCTGCCTTGCTATTGGTCATTCAGCTCTTTATTACACCAATCAGGTGTTTTAGATAGGCAAAGTAACACAGCTTCACAGAGTTAAACAAATGCAACATAAAAGAATGTAACATAGCTTTGCATCATTAAACAAACATTCCAGAGCATAAACAAATGTAACACATCTTAAAATAATATTCTACAACCCAGGCATTTTACTGCAAGGAGTCTGGGCAAGTTCAGTGGTTCAGTTTTGTGAAAGTTCACAAAGTATTTTATATCCTTGGCCCTTTTGATGGCTTAAATAAGTAAATTTCAGGTAAATTATTTATATTCCTTTTGTGAAGTTGATATGCTTTGGTTTTATAACCAGAAAGAAAAAAAGAAAACTGTATTGTGTAATTATGTTTCCTTGCCAGCAAGCTCAAAGTTAAAATTGGCTTGTTGTTGGTTGCTACAATTGTTACAGTATTTTTGCATCACTCTTTCTGCTAGACTTTCAAATGTTAGATCCTCCTTTTGTTTTTTCAGTTTTCATCTGTGTGTGTGTGTGTGTGTGTGTGTGAGAGAGAGAGAGAGAGAGAGAGAGAGAGAGAGAGAGAGAGAGATGCATGCGTGTGCATACATGTTTTTTGCCTGTTTGTGGGTGCACATTTGTGTGTGGGATGTCATTTATGTGTGTGGAGGCCCAAGGTTAATGCTGGTCATCATTCTCCATAACTCTTCTACCTTATTCATTGAGATTCATTGAGGCAAGATTTCTCAGTCCATATGATGTCTTGATAGCTGGCTTGTTCTGGGTATTCTGTCTCTGTCTTCCCAGGTTAGGATTACAGACAGGCCATCATGATCATCTGGCATTTCCAAGAGTCTCTGGGAACCTGGACTCCAGTCCTCAAGCCTGCCCAGTGAGTGCTTTAACCACTGAGCCGCCTCCCCAGGCCTACAGATCCTTGTGTTAGTGAGTGGTGGTTTTGTATATGTCTGATATTTACAGAGGTATTTGCTACTCTGCTTCCCTTTCTTGGTGATGGAATTCTAAGTAGGGCAGCATGTGTGTTGAGGGCATGGGTTTGGGTGTAGGTGACTAAAATGGGGCACTGCAGAGTTGTAGAGTTGGGCAGATGGTGCTGACTTTCCAGGCCAGCACACGGCTGCCCTTGTGGGCCATGGAGTAGCTGACGGCCTTTGATGATGAAATCAGTGCTCTATGTTAGGACTATGAGAGGTCAGAGGGCAGTTAATGTTGGACTGTTGTCTTCCTATCTTTTTCTTTACTGTCTGTTATCTGTGTCTCGGTAACAAACAGGTAAGAACAGACCAGCTCGTCTTCCTGGGGAGTCTTCTCCACGTCTCATCGCAGAGTCCTGCTTCTTTCCATGTACGTGCTGATGGAGCTCTTTCTCTCAAGTTGGGAAGGAGGCTACAGCTTCACCATGTCAGAATCTCATGAGTGTAGGCTGTGTATGTCAGAGGTTATCCTTACAGGGAGGGTGGGCTGGAAGTGGACAAAGGAGATTGCTGTTTTAATGAACTAACTTGTGTAACAGTGTAACCGATGCCTCTTCAAAGACAGAAAGGAGGTGGGGGATCGAAGTAGTTTTTGCACCTTGGTTTCTGCCACTTGCCACCAACATGGTGTTAAAGGATAAATATCTTGGGTGAAACAGGCAGTAGGCAGGCCAGTCAGTGCTTAGGGCAGGGCCTGTCCCCCACTGCTGAGGAAGGGGTGCTGAAGAAGGGGGTATAATTAGTGAGTTCTTAGCCTGCCTCTGTGGGATTTGTACTTTGCATTTGTGATTTAATTTAATATTTGTAAGAGCCAGAGAGTAGAATCCTGATGGAATTTTTTAGAGGTACAATCAGACCACTAGCTTGTCACTTATAGGCACTGGCATTTAAAATGGAACCTGTGAAATGTGCTCTTAAAGTTTCTGAAGTAGTTTTAGGTGCTTGGAAAAGTACCTGCTATGTGTGTGTAGTGTGTATTTTGTTAGATGCTGTAACAAAGAAGTGTTAAAATTCCCAATCCCCTACCTTTTTGGACAGTGGATCTATGTTGTCCTGAATTACTGGGCTCATTTTGTTTTCTGAGTAGCTAGGGCTAAAGGTGTGTACTACCACCATTCCTGGTAAGACCCCTTTAATTCTCTCTCCTTCCTCTCCTCCTTCCTTTTCTCCTTCCCCTTCTTCCTTCTTCATCTTCCTATTTTCTTCTTCCTCTTATTTTCTCTCTCTCTCTGTCTGTCTCTGTCTCTGTCTCTGTCTCTGTCTCTGTCTCTGTCTCTGTCTCTGTCTCTGTCTCTCAGCAGTATATTTGGGTTCACTTAACTATCCCAAAATGAGTTTTGTGTTTTGGTTAAGTTTGAGTCTTTAATCCCAGGACTTTGGAGGCAGAGGATGTCTGTGAGTTCAAGACAGCCTGTTCTACATAGCTTGAAGACAACCAGAGCTACATAATACAAAGATCTTCTGAAAGGAAGGAAGGAGGGAGGGAGGGAGGGAGGGAGGGAGGGAGGGAGGGAGGGAGGGAGGAAGGAAGGAAGGAAGGAAGGAAGGAAGGAAGGAAGGAAGGAAGGAGAGAGATAGGAAATGTCTTGTTTGTTGAATGTTTCTTTCTCTGTTACATATACCTGGAGAACAATCATCTTTAGGATGGATGTGTAGCTATGTAGAAGCATTGAGCTTTGCAGTGTATGAATCAAACAGGCTGGCCTGACCATTAGTCTCAGTCTCTGAATGGTGTCTTCAGGTCCTGAGGCACCTCCTTTGAGTTTCTATCTGCATACCCTTCTAGCTTATTCTCTGCTGGCCTTTGAGATGACAAAATCACTCCTGTTTTTCTGGCTGCAGCCCAGCTTCCTGTTTTGGCAGGGCAGAGGTCTAGTGCTTCAGTACTTTCTGTGTTAACTTGGTCTTCTGTGTGTTGACTTGGAAACTTCACCATGAATACAGCAGTGTGTATTAGGGCAAAATGTTTTCTAACTAACGAAGTTTCTAAAGAGTAGCAGTGGCGTTAAGCTAAAGTGTGTGTGTGTGTGTGTGTGTGTGTGTGTGTGTGTGTGTGTGTGTGTGTGTGTAGAGGTGGCTCAGTGGTTAAGAGCACTGGCTGCTCTTCCAGAGGACCCAGGTTCAATTCCCAGCACCCACATGGCAGCTCACAACTGTCTGTAACTCCAGCTCTAGGGAATCAGACACTCTCACACAGACATGCATGTAGGCAAATACCAGTGCACATAAAATAAATACATTATAAAAAAATGACTGCAGGTGTGTTTGTGTGTTCTATTTGCCTTGGTACACTTCAAAGACTGGGATGTCAGACAACCCAGCCGTGTTGTGGAATTGATAATTGCTTCACTGCCACCTGTTGCTGCCTGAACCACTGCCATGGTGTTTGGCATACAGTAGAAATCCTGGGAAGAGACTATGAGTCCTCCAAAAACCAAAGGAGGCTGAGGTAGAGGGTGATGTGAACCTGCAAGTTTAAGACCAACTTCGAGAACATCAAAGTTTTCTTTTCTTTTTTTTTATTTAAAAGATTTATTTTTTTATTATCTCATTACAGATGGTTGTGGGCCACCATGTGGATGCTGGGAATTGAACTCAGGACCTCTGGAAGAGCAGCCAGTGCTCTTAACCACTGAGCCATCTCTCCAGCCCTAATTATTATTATTATTATTTATTTATTTATTTATTTATTTTTTGGTTTCTCTGTGTAGCTTTGTGCCTTTCCTGGATCTCGCTTTGTAGACCAGGCTGGACTTGAACTCATAAAGATCTGCCTGCCTCTGCCTCCTGAGTGATGGGATTAAAGGCATGCGCCACCACCCCACAGTTTTCTTTTTCATGTCGTGTGTGTGTGTGTGTGTGTGTGTGTGTGTGTGTGTGTGTGTGTGTCTGTCCCAGAAGTTAAGGTGTCCTCAAGGGCTGGTCACCTCTCTATATTGAGACAGGGTCTCACTGACTGGTTAGGCTGGCAGGCTTCACCTCCCCAGTCCTGGCATTATACACATGTGCCACCATGCCTCCTGGAGATGGAGCTCAGGTCCTCTTTCTTGTATAGCAAGTTACTTTACTAGCTCAGGTATTTTTCAATTGGAGAACCAAACAAAACCCCAAAGTCAATGGGCTAGGAATCAGGCAACACCAAATGAGGACTATTTCTACAAACTGCACTCAGATGAAAACACTGCTTCTGCTTGGTGAAAGGGGACGTTTAAAGGCTCTGCCAGGCACTCCTGAGAGCCAGGGAAGGCCGCCGAACTACTTCCTTGTTGGTTGGGAATCGTGCTTACTTTCCTCAAAGACAAGATCTGGATACATAATCCTGGCTGTCCTGGGACCCACTATTGTAGGCCAGGTTGGTCTCAGATTCACAGCGATCTGCCTGCCTCTGAAGTGCTGGGATTAAAGGGATTTCACTACCACGAGTAAAAAAAGAGTTTTCAAGGAGATTACAGCATGCAGTTGTTTATTCACCAAAATAATATGCGGGTGTCTTTTTCACCAAATGATTCCTTACCTCCCACCCCATAGTCATAACTTTTAGTTGTATGCCACAACTTTTTTTATGATGCATAGTTTTTATTGCATGGAAGAATCAGAGGTTAATCTAGTTCTGTACTGCGGGGTCTGTATATTGCTTGTTTGACCTATACTGTACATGTAAACATTTCTCTCTCTCTCTCTCTCTCTCTCTCTCTCTCTCTTTCTATATATATATATCATATATATATATCATATATATATATATATATATATATATATGATATATATATTTCCTTAGGTATTGTCTCAAAGCTTTTTTCAAATTTTAGTTACATGCATGATTTAAGGTTGGAACTTGGGAGGCAGACGTTCAAGGTCATCCTCCAGGACGTAATGAGTTCAAAGCCAGTTGTGTCTTTCTCTAATGGTCTCTGCTATAAGGAGACACTTCTTTGATGGGGGGGTGGTGGGGCGAGCGCTTCCTGTGGGTCAGAGGATGAGAACTTAGATGCAGCTAGGAATTTATTTATACTGGTTTAGGAAATAGGCTCTAGGCTCTAGCAGGTCCTCCTTTAAGATCTATGGCCTCACTAGCTATGGGTACTGTACCAGGCACATTCCTAGTTTTGATATTACCTGATTGCTCAGGTTTGTTTCTGTGAAATGGAGGCTAGCTTATTTTTGCAAAGACTTGTGATAACAAGTTTATAGCCACGCTCCCTGGGATGTGCAGTTCACTTTTAGTATTTTGCCTCAGGTAACTCTTCATGGCTTGATGCTTTGAGCCTTTTAGATTCTAGATATGAAAGTGGTTTGACATTAATTTATAGCAGGAGAGCTTTTAGATATCTCATCTGCATTAAGTAACAGTCAATTGAGCCCGGCCTCACATTCAATACTGGACCCCTTTTTCTTTCATTGGCCCTTTTCTGTATGCCTCTTAATTCACACGAGATCAGTACACTTAAACAGTCAGTAAACATTTATTGGTTGCATTGGGGTTTTATAAGATTAAACCTTGTGTATATTGAAAACCAGACCCAAAGAATATACGGGAACTGGAGCCATGTGCTGAAGAGCTAGGAAATTGCAAAGCACCTCAATAAAAGACAGATAGCAGGGTCTTATTTGTGTACTTTGCTGCTGTTCTGTGACTTCACTGTTAGAACGTTCCCTGTAAATTGCAAACTTTGATATTTCTAGTTGTTTCTATTTGAATGTTTTATTTGTGACAACATCTCTCCTTAACTATAAAGAACTCATTCAGAGTGATGCTGATGAAATTTTTTTCCCTTTAGCAACAAAGTAGTATTTTGAGCTGATATACTCATATTTTTGCCTAATAGAAAGAAAGATTGCCTTAAATTTGAAATTGTACTCCCCAAATTATGGAGCTGTATGCTACTGTTTACCACATAACAAACTAAAAGGTGCTGTGATAAGAGAGTTCCTGTGCAGGGCCTGTTGCTCAGTGAAACTGCCTCTCTAGAAGTTGGATGCCCAGCTTGCTTTCCTGTTTATTTTGTGTAGCCAGAGCCTCTTAAAGGGACAGGCAGGACCTGTGGTCTTCTGGTTTGGGGTCCTGGGGACATTGTCTTCCCTTTTCTTGATCTCATTTCTTGCCACAGTGAGATTTTCCTCAGATCCCCCTAATAAAGAGCTGTCCCAGAATGATGAGTTTCTGGTCCTCAGTGGTCAGATGTCCCTGAGGATTCTTGCTTTGTTCTCCCTGGGTGCAATAGGTGGACACTGGTTGGTTGGACCTGAGTCATATATAGGAGTCAGGCAGGATTCTGTGATCATTTTGCTATTAGAATAACATGGCAGGAGAGGATTCTAGACAGGTAAACTAAAAAATGTGTACCATATCTTGACCTGGTAGTTCAAAATTTTTAAAAGAGAAACCATGGTAAAACATAATATAAAATTTAACATGCTAACCTTTTAAAAGTGTTAGGTCAGTAGTATTAAAGTATATTGACACTGTTGTGTCAATTGACACTAGATCTCCAGAATTCTTACCTTGAAAATGGAAACTCTGCAACCAATACCTAAATAGTAACTGCACGTTTTTCTCCCCCACCTCAGCATTCCATTTGATCTGTACTTATATAAATGGAAATAGACATACTAGTCATTTTATAAATGATGTGTTTCATTTAAATGTGAAATATGTTGCCCTGTAGTGGTGATACACGACTTTGAGCCCAGCATTCAGGAGGCAGAGGCAGGTGGATCTCTGAGTTTGAAGCCAGCCTGGTCTACAGGGTGAGTTCCAGGATAGCCAGGGCTACACAGAGAGAATTGTCCCGAAAAACAAAACAAAACAAAAGAAAGCAAAGCAAAACAAAACAAAATATCTTCTCAAGGTATATATATATATATATATATATATATATATATATATATATATATATATATATATATATATATGAGTGTCCTTCATGTTTAAGAATGAATAATATTCTACTGTGTATTTCTGCCATATTTTGTTCATCTGCTTGTCTATTGACAGACATTTGGTTTGCTTTCATCTTAAAGCTGTTGTGAATGATGCTTCTGTGAACATGGGTACAAATATGTAAGATCTGCTTTCACCTGTTTTGTGACTGACAGTTGTTTTGCAATTCTAACACAAACAAGCCCCTTTCACGTCACTGAACACATTGATGCTCCCTTGGGTGTTTTGCCTCATCCTGCCATAGCTACTGATCACCAGATTTTGATTTGTAATTCCTAATCATCCTGCCAGTTCCCGAGTATGTTTCCTCTCAAGATGTTCTGTGAGTAAAGTATTCATGGTCAGATGAGGGGATTGCTGTGAGATTGCTCTGTTTACCCTCTTACAATCCAGAATGTGTGCTGAGGTGCTCACAGCTGGAGACTTCCCGTTGCAAAGAAGCTTATTCACTCAGCCATTTTCTAGTCTGTCTGTCTGGTTATGGAACCATCTTTTTAATTAACACACACTAATATGAAGTTGGGGTTAAAAGGCAACTTGAGGTGCTCCTTTCTACCCTCACTTCACCCATCCATTTATTTGATTTATTTCTTTACATTGATTGGTTGTGCTGTGGTGGAACTTGCAGCCTCCTGTGAGCATTCTACCCCTGACTCACACCCCAGTCGCCTGTCTAGTCTACCTTTCTTTCCTATGCTTTATATCTTGTATAGATTGTTGTATAAACCTGAACTCAGGGATTTGCAATATTTCTTCATTTACTACTCTCTTTGGCAGTCAGTTGGGTAATAACATTTTGGAACACAAAATTAAACCTGTGTTATTATGAATCACTCATTGCTCTGCAAGAGATTTATTTGGTCTTCTGATTCAACTTCATTCTGGAAGTTGACAAGAAATGTCAAGTGCAGAGACAGTATTATAAGGTGGGACTAGCTTGGGCTTTTTGTAACAACACTGGGGAGCACTTTCTTTGGCTTGTCTCAGTTTACTCAACTGTAAAATGGGGAAAAGAGTAATATCACCTTCTAGGTTTGTTGTGAGAACTGAATCTACAGACAGTGTGTCTGGCGTGTGTGTGTGTGTGTGTGTGTGTGTGTGTGTGTGTGTGTGTGTGTGTTGCCCCTCCCCCTCAGCTGTTTCCCTTCTTTCCCTCTCCTCTAATTAATGTTTTTGGTGTTCTGAAAGAGGAAAATACAGAAACCAGAACATTTGCTTTGTCAATTAAGTGTGAATTGTCAAAGCCTAGAAAACAAAGAATACCAGAGGAAACACTGGAAGGCAGTGTGGTTACAAGTGCCTGGCTGATTTAAAAGATTTTAATTTTTATTGAGTCTTCAATATTTACTTCAGAAAGTCTCACAGTTGAGAGTGAGTTTCAGTCATAGATCCAGGACTTGCTTACTTGCAGAAAAGGGGCCGGTTATACATGCTGGATCTAATTGGAATGCTAAATGAGATAGCATTCAGAAAAGCCTTCCAGGGAAATCCCTGTGTGGTCTCCTGTCAGCCTCAGTACATCTTCCTTAAGGCCTCCTCCATGGTTGTCTTTTGTTTGTGTGTGTGTTTCCATTAATTTTAGATTTATTTATGTGTATGAATGTTTTGCCTGTACCTGGTGTCCGTGAAGTTCAGAAAGCATGTTGGATCCCCTTGAATTAGAATTAAGGATGGTTATGAGCCACAGTGTGGGTGCTGAGAGCTGAACCCAGTGCCCTCAACCACTGAAGCATCATCTCTCCAGCATGTTTTGTTGTTGTATAACTATAATCCTTTCCTCATGTAACACACTGCCAGTAATGGGCAAATCTGAATTGTAACCCCAAGATGACAGCTCTGTTGAAATTCAGTCTTTGGCAACAGATGCCTTCTTGAGGTCCAACTTCATATCCTGAGCTTTACAAAAGGGTTGTTCAGCCAGCCATGGCCTTCCTGAGGTGCTTCAGGAGAGTTCCCATGATCATTTTCCTAATTGCTGAACTGGGCTCTTGTTGGAGTCCAGAGGGATCTCTAGAGGCCAGAAATGCACAGAACCCTTGCTTGCTTCCTTGCCCAGTTCCTGGAAGTTCCATCTGTGACCAGAACTTCCTTGTACAAGGAGTAAGAGCTGTGCCAGTTTCCTTAAGAGTTCTTAGATTTTACCACTAAGAAATAAATCATTGTTCTTCCAGGACTGGGGTTGGAGTTTAGTGGAATGCTTGCAAGCATACATGAAGACCAGGGTTTAATCCCTAAGATGGTGAGCATAGTGCCTCATGTCTAGTATCCCAGAATTTAGGAGGTAAAGGCAGGAAGACCAAAAGTTCTAGCAGTCCTTGGCTGTCCAAGGTCAACCTGGGTGGCACACGCCTTTAATGCCAGCATTTTGGAGGCAGAGGCAGTTTAGATCTCTGTGAGTTTGAGGACAGCCTAGTCTACATAGGGAGCTCCAGACCACCCAAGAATTGTACCTCTGTATACCCTTCCCCTTTCTCATCTCACTTAAAAAAACAAAAGACAAACAACAACAACAACAACAAAAACTGAGGTAAGAAAAGCCTTGAAAATATTCACCATGATCACATATTTGGTTGGTCAAGATGAAACGTCCTCATTTTGATTTTTCATTTCTGATTGTTTAATGTGAGTGAGAGGAAAGAGTTTCTAGGGATGCTGTTGCATTGTGTGTCTAAAGTGCTTTCCTGGATGTAAGAGATGAATTTTTTCAGATGTAGATACAAGTTATAGCAAATTTTTGGCTCCTGTAAGCCCTTAGGGATGAATTATTTTTGGAAAACTTAAGTTTTCTGGACGTTGAGAATTTATTCTTATAATAACCATAAAACTTTGAGAAAGTTAGAAACTGTATTTGCTTTGTCCTTGCAGCTCATGTTTTATCCATCAAGTTCAGTTATGAACATAAGTGGTGCCCAGCTCTGTGCTCTTGGGGACATAGCATAGCCACAGCAGGAAGACTGAGACAAGGGTGACACGTACAAGAAGGATAACAGTGTATGCAAAGATGAGTACAGGCTTCCCAGGAAAGAATCACAAAAGAAACTTTGTTTAGGGCTGGGGAGATGGTTCAGATGGTAAAGTGCTTGCCACACAGGTGTCAGGCTTGAGTCCACATAAAGGTGGGCATGTGTGCCTGTAATCTTAGCCCCTGGAGGGAGGTGAGATGCAGAGACCAGAATCCCTGGAAGCCTGGCACATGTAGTGGGTGAGGGGATGAACCATCAACCCTAAAACAAGCCTGTCTCAAACAAGGTAGAAAGGATTGGCATCTAAGGTTGGCTCTGACTTCCACATGTGCCCACATTCACACACATACACATGCCCCTGCAGGAGCATGTCATACATGTATGCAAATACAAGATTAAAAACACCTTTGCAAGAAGTTTAGGTTGGCAGAAAGTTGCTGGAGTAGTATAGGGAAAGTCTGTGTTCTAGAATTAACTTGAACATAAGCAAAAATCCTAAGTTTTAAAGGTTTAGACTCAAGATATAAGATACTCAAGGTAGTGTTTGAAGCATTGTTTGGAACTAATTTCTGAAAGGCTGGAATAATGACTGAAATTCAGATGATAGACTATGATGTGGCATTCATGGAGGGATTTCCCTAGAAACCAGAGATGCCACTGGGAGGATCCTGTAGCATTTCCCAGTGGTGTGGTTTGTCCCTTGAATGCCTGTGAGCCTCTTGTGGGATGTAGACTTTGGTGGTAGCCAAAGTAACAGGTGGTCACTGGGAACCCGCATGGTGTTTGATTAGATACTCAAGGTTACTCAGGCTTTGTAGGGCCTTGAGGCCAGTGTGGGTGGGAGAGTTAGCCTCAGACTGACACCTGCCCTTTTCTTTCTGCAGTGTGGATGGCTTGAGCCTCTATAGAAGTCTGGGTTTAGAATGTGCTACTTTACATAATTCTTCATATCCACTAGATTTATCCCAGTGAAACGTGCATTTTCCTTCATAAAATGTCAAATATTGGCAATTTCATACAATTTAGGGTTGCCACATCAAGAATTCTTAAAAGGTGTCGGGCAGTGGCAGTGGCGGCGTCGCACGCCTTTGATGCCAGCACTCGGGAGGCAGAGCCAGGTGGCTCGCTGTGAGTTTGAGGCCAGCCTGGTCTACAGAGTGAGATCCAGGACAGGTACCAAAAGTACACAGAGAAACCCTGTCTCAAAAAACCAAAAAAAAAAAAAAAAACAAAAATATTTTTTTTTAAAGGTAGAGTAGCATTTTCCAAAGAAACTGGCTGTACCTCTCATTTACATAAAAAATAAGAGCACTTACATGTGTTAAGTGATTAAGTTATACTTAATAGCCCTATGAGGTATGCCCTATTCATTTATTCGTTCACTTACTCATTCTTTGAAATACTTATTTTCTTTTGGGACCATTAACTCAGGCTGGTTCGGGACCACTTGCTGTGTAGTTCTGGCTGACCTTGAACTTGCTGGATTACAAGTGTGTACTGCCCTTCCTAGCTTTCTCTTTTTCGAAGATCATCCCTAAATCCAGTCTCCAGGCTGTGGTGTTTCCAGCCCTTCTGTTTGGCCCCTTGTCTCCATTTGCTTTTGAGAAGTCTTGGGGGTCCAGATAGTGGCATAAGATGCCTCATTTGACTGGATGGGGATATGAATTCACACAAAATTTTATCATTCAGTCTGTCCGCAGGGAGGTCAGAGAAAACATTGGGTGACTTCCTCTATCACTGTCTGTCTTATTGCCTCAAGGCAGATCTTTGACAGAGTCCTTTCAGCTAGGTTGGCCAGCTGCCAAGCTCTTTGGCTCTGCCTGGCTCTGTCGCCCAGTGCTGTAGTTACATGCACAGCCATGCTCGTTTTTTCCACACGGCTTCTGGGGATTCAAAGTCAGGTCCTTATACTTGCAGAGCAAACACTCTTCTGAGACATCTGGCAGCTCCTAATTTTGTATCTTAAATATCTAGCATAATATTTGTGTGCCTATAAATTTTGGAAGTGTGTAGTTCAGAATAAAGGCAGTGACTTGCCGAGCCTACTGGTACAAACGGGCGTTCTTACTGGGGGTAGGAGGGCTGCTGCTTTCTTCACTCATTCCCCCCGATATGGCTGGGCCCTGTGGTGTCCAGCGTGGAGAGGAGGGAACCGGGTCACCTCATGAGGCAGTCTTCTTAGACAGCACTTATCAGACTCTTGTTTGCTGAGTCTTCTTTATGTACTTGTGAAGACCAGGCCCCATGGGAGCTTGGAGAAACAGACAGGGTGAGAGGAGCAGTGTTCTGATATCCAGACACACAAAAGACTGTCCTAAGGTGGTCCCTCTATGTCACTTTTACTCTACCCCCAGCCTCCCACCCTCAGCCTTACAGCTATCACTTCGGGTATTGTCAGCCAAGTCGGAGGGAAAGACAGGCTGATTGGGACGTGACCTAAAATGAGTTACAGCCTGTCTTCCTGGTCTCCTGTACAGAAAAGGAGTAGCTCAGAAATGAGTTTGGTAGCTGCTTCATCAGGCTCCCAGTCTGGTGTTTAGGCTTGGTCACAGGAGCTGGAGACTGGAAACCAGTTCATTTTGTTTATGGTCCAGGATGAAGGGTGTCAGGTGCATCTTTGTTCTCATTCACATTGCCAGAGGGGGCAGAGTTCACTCCTGTGTTGGATGGAGGATGGGGTGAGCAGCGTAATCCACGCCAAGGATTAAATCGCTGTTATAAATGGATCACAAAACTCATGCTAGCTTCAACAGCCCTGGGGACTCTGGGTTCGTATGGTGAATCTTCACTCATCTGTCCTTATATACCACATTCTAGTTACTCACTTTGAGGAAAGGAGACAAATAGGACACAGCCATAGCACTAAGGAGTCTGGTGGTGACCAGGATGTGTGTTGGCCACATTCTGTGGAGACACAGAGAAGAGAGTGTCTGTGTTTTCCTGGGTAAGTCAGGAGACTTCACAGGGGAAAGGTGAGATTTTTGACATAGACTGTGGGAGGATGAACCCGAATTCTTAGTTCGATTGGTAGGAATATTTTCTGAGAAAACTCAAAAGAACAGAGCCTGGGCATCAGTCAGGTTGAGGATATGTGGATAGATCCTTGACCTGAGATCAGTCCCATTCTATTATGAAATAAAAATGCCATCTCCTCTGTTAGTGGTGGCTTTCCCTTGCTGTTCTGTGGCCTTCTTATGAGTCACCACAGCCACTGTTTGCAGGAGCCAGGTATTCCCAGTGTGAACACTACTCAGTGCTCTGCTGCTTGGCTGCCCTGTGGCTCCCTGGCCCTTGCTTCCCTCCTGGAAAAGCAGGGGCACCATAAGCAGCTTCCCACACTGTGCCATTTATTGCACTGTGTGGTGAGCAAGTTTCTGAGGACCCAGTAACCTCTTCAGAGCCCTGCTGGTGATGAGGAGCAGGGCTGCTTTTGGTCCCCATTCGCCTCCATGTGTTTTCTGACTTTTAGGGTATCCCCACCTCCTCCATTCCTTGTATCTATTACTGGGCTCTGGTCAGCATTTGCCTTTCTTCAACGTGTTTAGGTCACATTCTACAAGTGTCCTAATTTCAGAGGGCCCCTGTGTTACAATCTTGAGGATCCATGTATTTATATTATATTCAGATTATCTCTAGAGCAGTGTGGTATGTGCATCTTTTTTTTTTTTTTTTTTTAAAGACAGTGTTTTCATGTGGTCTTGGAGTTAAATTCCTGAAGAGAAGCTACACCCTTACACTGATTAGAACATTAACGATTGTGGGGAGATTGGAATGTTGCAGGTCCAGAGCCTACATACAGTTTATCTTGGGCTATCTTTATCTTCCTTAATCAGTATTTGTTGCCCACCACTGTGTTATGTCTGACCCAAGGTCCTTGTGACTATCATTTGAAACCTTTTGGGACATATTCACAAACCACAAGCTTCCACCAACCCCAAAGCTAAGATTGTCACTTGATAGCAGAGATTTCTCCCTTGGACACAACCTGCCTTTTTGGTATTCTTGCCAATGTATTTGAAGGTGTCTTTATTTATGACTTTGTTAGTATAAAAACTTAATGAAATTATAACCTTGTTGGAACATGTAGTTTGAGGTAATCTACATCTGTGTTCTAAGACTTCAAAATCAGTTCTTACTCATAGCATTTAATATGAG
This sequence comes from Onychomys torridus, assembly GCF_903995425.1. Lineage (NCBI taxonomy): Eukaryota > Metazoa > Chordata > Mammalia > Rodentia > Cricetidae > Onychomys > Onychomys torridus. Next base: position 119,469,724 of record NC_050444.1, read on the forward strand.
AAATTTCATCAGTAGACTGGAACTTGATATGTGGTCCAGGCTGGCCTTGAATTCATGACCCTCTTGTTTCAGCCTCCTGATTATAGGCATATGCTAACTACCATGTTGAGCTTCCTTTAGCATGCTCCACAAAGGACAAGATTGTATTTTGCAGTGCCTGAAATACACTGATGTTTTGTGCTAACTCTATCCCATTGTGGCATGAAGGTCCCTTGGGTTCCTTCTGCAGGCCTTGTTCACTAAGTTCCTGTGGAGGGGCCAGCATCAGCATACTGCCCACATCACTGAGGGGGGCGAAGGGTAGAGGACAGCCCCAGGTAGAGGTGTCTTGTTCTCAGTGCTGTGGAAAAGTCTGGGTGAATGGGGCCTGGGAGCCTGCTGGTAGGCAGTATCCAGATCCTCGGAAGACTCACTTCCCTGGAGTCCTGCTCAGAGAACAATGCATCATCTTGTTTAAGCAAAGACTTCTCAGGGGCTGAAAACTGCTGTGCTCAGGAATGGTTTTGCTGAGCTGTAGATTGTTCACATTTGATACCTGGACAGTGACTGTTGTTGCTAAAAATAGCTTCCTGGAATCTAAGAATCTAGAAGTTCAAAGCTACACTGAGGGGAACTCTGCTCTGCTATGTCAGGAAAAGGGGGCATTTTCTTAGGTGTGGGAATTTCAGGAAGCTTGGCTTCTTTGCATCTGGTTTGCTTATTTGTAAGATTGAGATCATAGAGCTAGCCACTTTATGTGCCATTGGGTAAATGAGTAAAATTTTTGGCATGGCTAACATTGATGTAGTTTTAGTTATATTTATCTTTTCTTGTCATTGTTGTCTTTCCTTATTTTTTATTTTCCTGAAGTTCTGTACTTATTTAGAAATTTTAAAATTTGGGATATAGCCCAAAAATAGAATTCTTTTTTTTTTTTTTTTTCCGAGACAGGGTTTCTCTGTAGCTTTGCGCCTTTCCTGGAACTCACTTGGTAGCCCAGGCTGGCCTTCAACCACAGAGATCCGCCTGGCTCTGCCTGCCGAGTGCTGAGATTAAAGGCGTGCGCCACCACCGCCCGGCAAATTAAGAGACTATGTATGCCTGCACACCATCATGTGGCTGCTGGGAATTGAACTCAGGACCTCTGGAAGAGCAGTCAGTGTTCTTAACCGCTGAGCCATCTCTCCAGCCTAGAATTCTTGATTAGCATGATTGAAACCTGGGGTTCAATACTGGCACTGCAAAAAGTAGAAAATGCCACTCCTCCCGCCAAGAGGGCACCCCCACACACCGTGTGTGCACACCCACACACACCATGTACACACCGTGCACACACACACACCATGCACACACACACCGTGTACACCCCCCACACTGTGTACGCACACACACACCGTGTACACACACACACCGTGTACACACACACACACACACACACACACACACACCGTGTACACACACACACACACACCGTGTACACACACACACACCCACACACACACCGTGTGCACACACACACACACACACACGCACCGTGTACACATACACACATACCCCGTGTACACACACACACTCACACCGTGCGCGCACGCGCGCGCACACACACACACACACACACACACACACACACCGTGTACACATACACACACACCGTGTACACACACACTGTACACACACACACACTGTGTACACACACCCCCCACACACACCGTGTGTACACACACATACCGTGCACACACACACACACACATCGTGTACACACACACACACACACACACACACACACACACATATTATATGTTTTTCCATGGCTGCAGTCTATATCAGCAATGACTTTAGACTTCTAACTGGACAGGCAGTGATACTTAGGAGGCAGAAGCAGGCAGATCTCAGTGAGTTCAAGATCAGCCTGGTCTACAAAGTGAATTCTAGGTCAGCCAGGGATATATAGAGAAAACCTGTCCCCCAAAACAAAAACAAAAACAAAAAAACAAAAAAACAAAAAAACAAAAGGCTTTTACCTGGGATAAAGAACTTTTGGTTCATGGTGATAGTGCTAGAGTCATCTGAAAGGAAGGAACCTCAATTGAGAAAATATTCCCATAATATCCAGCTATAGGTTATTTCTTAATTATTGATCAGTGGGGGAAGGCCCAGCTCATTGTGGATGATGCCATCCTTGGGCTGGTGGTCCTGAATTCTATAAGAAAGAAGGCTGAGCAAGAAATGGGGAGCAAGCTAGTAAGCAACACTCCTTTCTCATCTCTGCATCAGTTCCTGCCTCCAGATTCCTGCCCTGCTTGAGTTCCTGTCCTCACTGCTTTTGTTATTTGGAACTGTGAGTGAAATAAACCCCTTCTTCCCCAGGTTGGCTTTTGTTGATGGTGTTTCATCACAGAGACAGTAACCCTGACTAAGGGGTGATTTTCTCTCCTTTGTTCTTGGGATGTTGTAGTAGGAGGGCAGAGTAGTCAGGGGTCATCAGAGATGTCTTGGGGATTGTTTGATAGTGGACAGATGATTTCACCATTGTGTAGATTTAAAAAGCAAAGTAGCATTAATTAGTATTGGAAATAGCTGAGCAGCTTTGCACTGTCTTTGTATCTTCTGCAAACCTTCAAAATAAATGCTGGGAAAAAACTTAGCAACCAGACTGCCTGTAGTAGCATCATGCAGGCTTAATTAGCTCTTGTTGGTGCAAAGTGAGTGAAGTTTGCACTTACTAGCTGTGTAAATAGCCTTGTATGAAATTGTTCATGAATCTTGACTTTATTATTTATAAAGTGATGGGACAATGTGTGCCTCAAAGTAGTGGATGGTATTAGTAGATCCACAGTGTGGTAGTATTACATAGTACAGCTAACACTATTCTAGAGTGGATTTTCTGGATATCAACCTTTAAAGCCAGTGTCTATTTAAAAAAAAAAATATTTAGTTGCTTTTAGTCTTTTTTTTTTTTAAGGCAGAAGTTGTGGGGGTGGGGGAGGGAGAGAGAGAGAGCAAGTGAGCCAGCCTCTGGAGCTCAGAGGAGTCCAATCCCTGGAGCTGGTGTTGCAGTTAACTGTGAGTCATCTGATATGGGAGCTGGGCAATGATCTCAGGTCCTCTGCAAGAGTAGCAAGTGCTCCTAACTACTTACTGAGTCATCTCTTCAAGCCCTGTTTACAGGGGATTTTAGCCCCATTATAAACAACACATGATTAATACCCAGACAGCTGGATCTCTGTGTGAATATATCATGTGTTCTTAGGGGACGTTTCTGGAAGGAACACTTGTTCCTAATTTTAGCACTTTATTCCATTATCAGATTGGTTCAGCTTGTCTCCAGGTAACTTTACCTCTCCTTACAGCCGTGGAAATAGACAGCAGTGGGAGCGTGGGGAGAGTGTGGAATTCCTGCCATCTGGTAAAGCTAAAGAACAGGGGCTTCCTAAGCATTGGCCTGAGCTCCCTGGGGGTAATGGCCTAGGACTTAGCCAGTAGCCTTGTGACATGCTGGGTGAGGTGGGTTCTTGTTTTTGCCTGGTAGGTATAGGAGGTAGGGACTTGCCTGTTTTAGGTATATGAGACCTCACTGTTGACAGGCAGAAAGGGAACTTAAAGTTTAAAACCCTTTTGTACTTGTTAAAACTGTGTGTGCATGATGTGCGTATGAGTGTGGGTGTGTGCATGTACAGCATACACATGGAGATAAGATGATAGATTTCTGGTGTTCTCCCTTCCACCATGGGTTCTGGGTAGTGAACTCAGCTTGCACAAGAACTTTTGCCTACTGAGCCATCTCACCAGCCAGGAAAGTGTATTTGGGAGGCGGGGTTAAGGCTCTCTTTTACCAGGAAGTGTAGTCTTTGAGGAGTTGAAGTGAACAGAGTCAAAAGTAGACACCGGCTGCCAGGCTCTCAGCATCCCAAGTCCTGTTTCAGAGTTCTGACTCCTCTCAGTTCTCCTCACCTCAGCCCCTACCCTAGACCTCTCAGGCCCTGACTTTCACCTCCTGTTCCCCAGCTTTTTCTCCCTATATAACCCAGCCATTTTGGCCACAAGCTCTCTTAGCTCTTGCCTCCACTCTTGGCTCCTGGTCCCCTCTCTTGCCCCTACCCCTCTTCTCAAGGCCTGGTCTATTCTGCTGGCCATGTTCAATCTACACTCCCTTCCCTGTTCTGGACTCTTCCAGATGTCCCTGGCTGTTCTCTGTCTTATATCTACAGTAAAAACCTTCTCCTTAACCACACCTAGGAATGGTCTTGGCCTATTTTCTTTCCCATAGAACCTCATGAGAGTCTCAGTGAGATTGTGTGCTCAGACTTAAAAACCATACCTACTGAAAACAGTCAAGAGAGAGTATGGGGGAGAAATTGAGGTGGGTGCAGACAGTCAAATTGTGTTAACTAACACTGAACTTTGGCTTGAGTTCTGAGAATACCTTATGAGTTTAGTTTTGGTTGCAGGATATAAGAGGCTGATTTGCATGTATAAGTAATTGCTTATAAGAATAGCTTAATAAGTTACTTTGCAATTTTCAAGGATGCTCTTTAATTTAAATTGATCTAGAAGCCTGAAAGATGGATGGGGGAATCTTTGCTGTCAAAGGAGAATCACCTTATTTAAAAAATGCTTCCATTTTCTTTTACAAAATGCAAAATGGATGATTATGCATGGTTCACTCCCTTTATTACAGTGCAACATGTTGAAAATTCATCTGCTGTTGCATAACTGTTTGTACCCTGTGATAAGAGCACAGACCAGCAGATGTGTCCTCTTTGCCTGACATTTGGGTTGAACATGCTACAAGTATCTAGTATATTGCTGGAGTGATTTTAAAGGAGCAATGCAGGCTGAATGGGGAAGATAGAGTTACAGCCTCCTGTAGATCCAGTGATGTATTACTACAGTATGCAGATACAGGCTTAGGATTGCTGAGAATAGCTTTGTTCTTGGGTCTGCTGAAAGGTGTGTGTAGGTATATAGGTGATTTTCAGAGGACATTTTTTTTTCCCTATAAAACTTAATTCAGTAGAGGCTTATTTAATCTGAAAAAACTGAAGTATATATACTTGAGAGTGAAATTTGAATACATATGTAGACAGCTATAACACCTAGAACCCTTTAGTTCCTCAGAATATAGGTTGAAAATTCTCATGTTGCACATTACATATTACCCACACCTATGCTTCTCTAAAAAAAATTTTTTTTTCTGCTGAATAGTTAGGATTTCCTTGCTAGAAGCAAGGACACTTGACTGGCAGCCTGCTCTTGGTTTTTATGTGTGTTCGTGGGTGCGTGGCAGTTTGCTCTACTCTGTAGACATTGGGATACTGGCTTTATGGTAATGGCTTGAGCCTATACTTTGCTAGTATTCCTTGATCTGGAATTTTTATCATTACTTTTTATTGCATACAAACTTATTATCCAGGTGTAAACTTTCAGGTTCCTCTGCTTTGACAAGCACCTCATCTGATAAACAAGCTGGAGTGATGTCGTGAACTGACTGGGCACCCTCCCTGGTTTTGTGTATCGTTAGCCTCCCTGGTATAGAATGCTCTGCCCTCATGTGGCTGTTTCAGGGGGATTGGGAGCTTTAGAGGTAGGGTTGGCTGTAGTGGGTAGCCATCCCAGCATTGGCCTGGAAGTTCCAACCCCCACTGAGGCTTTGGTAATGGTCACACCCACAAGGCAGGGCTGAGGGAGGAAGCTGAAGACCCAGGATCGAGAGGAGGTCTCTCTTGATTCTGGGACCCTGGACGCTGGAGGTAGACCAAGCAGAGTTCTCCAGAGAACACCACCGGACTGCGCCATACCTTTGCCAGACCCTACAACCTAACCCTTCATTTGTAAGTTACCCCACAAAATAAACCTCACTTTTAACTATGTGGAGTGGCCTTAAGAATTTCACCAATAGTTGGCTTCTTAATAGGGAGTCTTTTATGTTAATAGCCTACAATGTCAAAGCCTAATCTTAAGAAACAAGAGTGGCCCTACTACTGTTGTGTATGCTGCTTTTGTGAGTATGAGAAAACAGCCTTGTCTGGGTGGGGCAGTCTGCACCAGAGACAAAATCTGGCTAATAGAGGGCTGGCTGGATTTCTGCTACCACCACCACCCCTCTATTGGACATTCTTGGCAGTGTATAGTCTGCCTGGGCTGTAGTTCTGCTCCTGCCTTTACCTTCCTGCCAAATACAATGACCTTGTATTGCCTTGCAGTATGTAGGCGGCATACAGATCTACTTACTGTGGGTGCTTAGTAGATGTTTGATTGCTAATTCACTTAACCAAATAGGAAAAATGCACTTTGTAAGGTGCTGTTTTCATAGTGGTAACGGCCATCCACATGTTAATGTAGGGATCTTATGGTTGATTCATTTATTATTTCTGCCGGTACCTTTTTTTTTTTTGAGACAGGGTTTCTCTGTGTAGTTTTGGTGCCTGTCCTGGATCTCCCTCTGTAGATCAGGCTGGCTTCAAACTCAGAGATCCACCTGGCTCTGCCTCCCGAGTGCTGGGATTGAAGGCGTGCACCACCACTGTCCGGCTTAGCTGGTACTTCTTAAATACCAGCAGGAGGAGGTAGGATAGTAGGCCATAAAGAGCGTAATTTTGGGCCAAATCCAGGTTTGAAGTTCATCTTTTCTATTGACTTATGTTTATGATGTTATGAGTATTCCTAAACTTTTTTGAACTCACTTATTTATACATTTATCTATTCAACAAATATTTATTGAGCATTGATAACTCATAGGCTTGGCCCTTGCCTGAATGAAGATCCATGGTGAGAATGGCAGGCAGATGGCCTAAAACAGAAGCACAGGAGTCCAAGCTTTAGCTTAGTGGTAGAAAGAGGGCTTATTTGTCCAACAAGCATACCTTCCTGGAGTCGATACCCAGTGCTTCAAAAACAAAAGACAAAACAAACCCTTCCTCAGGTGACCACACTCGGGTCAAGGTCACAAGATGGCTAGCATGAAAAGAGAGGGTGAAGGCTATGTAGCTGTGGAGGCTAGTCATGCCAGGCCTCTGTTTCTTCACCTGAAAAATGGAAATAGCGTGTAGATGAGATAAAATTATTTCATATCAAGTGCTGACCTGACCTCTCAAGCATTCAGTGAGCAGACTGTGAGTCTGGTAGTTGCAGTCAGTTCGAGATGTCAGTAACTAGGGCCCTAGTGATGTCTGGAGAGGCCACATACAGAATACTGTGGTGCAGAAGGTGAAGAGGCATAGGGCAGGAGGGAACAAAGAGTGCTGTGAGGGCTCCAAAGTGGGTCTTCTTCCTCTTAAGCAGTTAGGGACAGCTTGAGTAGGAAGGGGAGACTTGAGGGAGAGTTGAATATTGGTAGGAGGGCACTTCTCCTGAGCCAGGCCATAAGTGGCCAGGTATCAGTGTGCTTAGAAGCTGGAACACAGGGATGGAGGACCAAGCCACTGGCCATGTCTAGGAGGCAGGAGCAAAGAAAGTACCTCCAAGATGATAGGCTAAGGCCAGCACCCGATGTGCCTGGGTGCCTTTCTGCAGCCTGTGTCTTCACGCAGTAGGGTACTTAAGAGCCTGGTATACACAGCTTGATATACAGACCTAATCTGTGAGCTTTCTCAAGTCCCCTGTGCTTCTGGCTGAGCAAAAGACAGGATTGTAGTTGGAGAGCTTCTCTCCAGGTTCCACCAAGCTCCCTTGGTCCCACAACCCACATATAAAATAATCATACAGACATTTATATTATTTAAACTGCTTGGCCATTAGCTCAGGCCTACCATTGTCTAGGTCTTACTCTTATATTTAGCCCATTTCTGTTAGTTTATACTTTGACACATGGCTTGTGGCTTACTGGTGTCTTTACATGTTGCTTCTCATGGCAGTGGCTGGCAGTGTCTCCTCCCAGCCTTCCTGTTCCCAGCCTTCTCCTCTTCCTTGTCCCGCCTACCCTATCCTTCCTGCCTGGCTACTAGCCAATCAGCACTTTATTTATACAGAGTGATATCCACAGCACTTCCCCTTTTCTTTTTTGTTAAAAAAGGAGGGTTAACTTTTACATAGTAAAATTACAGATAACAAAATAATTATCAAGCAAGAATTATAGTTACAATATTAAAGAAGATATCCTATCTACCTTATATTTGTGAGTCTAAAGTTTTATATCTAACTTATCTTGTATCATAACTGAGGAAATTATAACTATCTAGTCTTCAACCATATCAAAAACCTCAGAAGGATATAATATTATCTGAGAACCGGGAGAAGGATGCAAGCAACTTTCAGGAGTCTTGCAGGGTAGACAGAGACAGCTGGCAGCATGGACAGTCACTTAATGTTCTTTTGTAAAGTTGGGGCATTTGTCTTTAGCCCACAGGGTTAGAGTCTCTTGGTCACTTCTCTCAGTGTCCTGTAGAATGTCTGGCAGTTTCCACTGCGAAGCAGGAACCTGAAGAACCATTTTGTCAAGCAAAGTTTAGTGGTCACCTTTCTATGGGTCCTGCACGCCCAGTCAATCAAGCAGTCCAGGCAAGAACAGTTTCTTGCCCAAATGGCTATTTTTGCCAAGGTGAAGATAAACTCCATATGAAGTGTCTTTAATGCCCATCCTTCCCACAGGCGCCAAATGTAGATGTAACCAGCTTGTTAAATAAGAAACACAGAACCAATTGCAGAGTTAAAAACCATGAGGTCAGAGCAAGAGCAGGAAACCTTACCCTTCACTGCTTCTGCTGTTCCTCTCCACAAGAGACCTACTTCTGTGTGCCCTGTCTATTTATAGACTTTCTGTTCTGTTTTCTCATTGGTTGTAAACCCAGCCACATGACCTCCTCGTCACTGCCTGTTTGTACAGACCTCCAGGTCTTCTATGGTTGGTATTGAGATTAAAGGTGTGTGTCTGCCATGCTGGCTGTGTCCTTGAACACACAGAGATCTACCTAGCTCTGCCTCCCAAGTGCTGGGATTAAAGGCGTGCACCACTACTGCCCAGCTTCTGCTCTGGCTTGCTCTGACATCAAGGCAACTTTATTAACATACAAATAAAATCACATTTCAATACAAATAAAATATCACTATACAGGATTTTTTTTTTTTAAGATGAATTAATTTTTAAAATTTGATGTACTCTCTGTGTGTCTGCCCACGTCTGGGGTTTACACACAGGCAAAGTATACTAGAGTAGAAACCTTTGTGACTACTCCTTCAGACAGGAATTTTTATAGGTGCCTGCAGACATGTAGTACAGGCTTGGAGCTAGATCTGTCCTCTCTTTCTAGCTTTTGGCTATGAGCCTTGGATTTAGGTCCCATTTAGTCCCCTGAAAAGTAGGAATTAGTATCTTGCCGTGTCACTGTTCGAGAGTCAAGTGTGTAGCACTGTTGCCTCAAGGCAGAGCAGGTGCCCAGATGGTGGCAGTGGGGACTCCTGGATGCAAGGGTAGAGAGCTTGCATCCCCACTGGAAGTCTCTGAATTTACTGATTGTCTTCTCCCATATCACTGAGGTTAGGAGGCCTAGTCAGTTGGAAGGACTCACTAGAGTCACTCTGGGGTGGATTTTAAAGCCATTTCCAAGCTTAGAGACACCATGCCACAGTGTGTGCTTTTGCTTGTTTTATTGTGAAATTGCCATCCAAAGTCCATTGCTGATACTAGTTTGCTCTTGGTGTACGTTCATGTGTTTGGCCGAATATATCGTAGCACGTACTATATCCTTATCGTATCTGCCATCATAGTTTTGTACGGAGAATTTACATTGTTTTCACGGACTTTTGTGTTCTCCTAATCATCTCCCACCTCTCACATGTATTTGCTGAGCCTGTCTTGGGTGTTCATTATTGGATAGGAACAGTAGCAGACTGTAAAGTGTCTGAGTATGAGGTGTCAACACTTCCACTTTCTAATCTGAGAAAAGCCATCTCCCTTTTGCTTGAGAGCACTGACTTTGCAAGAACTATTACTCGGTTTCTCAGACCCACTGAACATCTGCTTAGCGGTCAAGCGTAGTCCAGAGGTTACTGCAAGAACTTCAGGGCAGCGAGAGACTCCTTGGTGTCCTCGAGGGCATAGCTGGTACAGTGACTGTTGTGCAAGGCCTTGTTCCCTTGGTAGGATTCAGACACAGGAATGCTGAGAGAGCATGCCAGGGATCCTGTAATGTACACGGGACAGCCCTGTGAAAGGAAGCCTTCCATTAGCTTACATTACTATCCAATGTCTCTCCAAACATTCTTGAAAGGAAAAATTCCTGTTTACAATTTTTGAGCCTAATTCCATTTTATATAAAGCAATTTTGTGCCTTTCTGATGTACTTAAAAAATTCCAGGAATGTGACTATGTATGAGTGAATATACTCTATAAATTTCATGTTATTTTGCTTGTAACTCTGTTTAAAAGCTGTTGGATATTTTTGTTACCAAAATGAACATGCCAGGATCTGTCTGCTATATTACGATTACATTCATGGTTATTCTACTGTTGCTGAAAGTGAGAGACTTCATGTGTCTTCTAGTGTACTCACGGCAGAGCAGATTGGAATACACATTCTTAATACTTTTTGTTAAATTCTCCTCTATAGTTAATTTTATTGATTTCTTTGAAAGTATATGCATTGCGTATACTGCACAAATTTAATTTTCATTTCAGGGAAGTAAAGGGGAGGGTATGACAGGAATAGAGACAGGAGTTGAGGGAACATTGGAAATCGTTGGTCTAATGTATTGATTGTATTAGTTAGATGTGGCCAAGTGCTAAGAAGTATGTGGGAAGAATTTAAGTCATGACATTTGTGACCTCAGCTCTAAACTTATTTGATTGAAGAGTTGTTTTTAGCCGATGGTTTTTATGGTTTTAGAGGATGGCCTGAATGGATGTGAATTGGTCCCCGTGCTTAGTCACCGAACTCCAAGCCAGAAAATCTTCAAGTCAGGGGCTCTCCTTTGTGGCTTAGGTTGTCCTGTGAGCTGCACTGAGCTGCTTTGGAGAGTATTGGGATGCTTGTGGACTGTGTAACAAGGTCCAGTTTTCTGTTATTTTTCCAGTCACCGTTTTACCTTTTCAAGTCTCTGCAGTTTTGCTTAAGTGATATTCTGGAATCACTTGTAGTCTTGATGTAATTAAACACTTTCCTTTTGGGTGACATCAGGGTGGAACCCTGTGCCTTGCACACAGTAGGCAAGCTCTCTGTGCAGAGCCACACCCCTTGCTCTTTGATGTCGTTGTTAATGAACTAAAATAACAAGAGGTGGTGAGATTGGAATTTAGAGAATCAAAGAGAAACTTTCTCCACAAGGCTTTAAACAGCTGCAGGTGATCTTGACATGGGAAAGTGTTGAATGAAATACTATGTTGTGTTCCATTGCAGGCTGGAGTTGTTAGGAGTATGTGGAGGAATAGATGAGAAGGGGTGGGCCTGGAGTGCAAAAGAGCTCTTGCCTGCCGTGAATGTTCATGCCGTCATTACCCAAGCAATGTTTTGCATTCCAAATTTACACTTATAGTAGTTAATAGCAACCTTTTATTTAGTACCTAATGGATGGTTTCCTCCCTGCTTGGTCTTTGAGAGGGAACTGGTACTAGAGATGTGGAAATGAGTCCTCAGAACTCAAGTGCCCTGGGCCACACAGCCCGGAAGAGCTGAGTAGGCAGAGTAGGCTTTAAAGCAGGCTTGATTGATGCCAACTGCCACTCTTGAAGGCTTGTTGCCCTTTCCCTGGAAATGGTATTCTTGATTGTCTTGTTCACCCACCGTTTTCTACACAGATCACAAGGTAGACCTCATTTGAGCTAAGACTGGGAGATTTGTTCTTAAAACTTGACAAGTGATTTCCAGTTGTGTTTTAGTGACTGGCTAAAAAGTTCCAGCTCTCTAGGAATTTAGTTATGAAAAGTAGCATTTGACAAGCACGGCTCCCAAAAGCCTAACTCATACTGAGTGCTTAAAGAGTGGGGGGAGGGGAGGTCTTCCTTGCTCTCAGCTTTGTTACTAGTCAGCTGTGAAATTGTTTGTCAACTGAGATGAACAGATAAGTGACCTTTATGCTCTATCTGAGGCTTTGGAAGTTCCCCCATTGTGACTTCTTGTAAACTTGGCTGGATAAACTGACAGGGGATTCCAGCTCTTTATGTATAATTAAAGGTAAAGAGACAGTAAATTTCCATATCTTAGCTACTATCAGTTGTAGCTACTAATGAAATGGTTAACTCAATGAGAAATACCTTGATCCTGTATGCCAGTGGTTCTCAATCTTTGGGTCATGACCCCTTTGGGGGATGGAATGACCCTTTCACTGGGGTTGCCTAAGACCATCTGCATATCAGATATTTACATTATGATTCATAACAGTAGCAAAATTACAGTTATGAAGTAGCAATGAAATAATTTTATGGTTGGGGTCACCACAACATGAGGGACTGTATTAAAGGGTCGCAGCAGTAGGAAGGCTGAGACCCACTACAGTAGAGAACAGTCTTGTTCCTGGCTCTCAAGTAGCTAAGTGGGGAGAATATTTTATGGTAAGGTTTGTTTTTATATTTTTTTTTTCTTAGAACCGACCAAATGAGGAACCTAATATCACCTTTTGATGCTTTAGAGCATTGTTGTGTCTCTTGGAAGGACTGTGGAATGTCTCAGGGTTTACCTCTGGAGAAAAGGCTGGAGTTGTCCTGCTCTTTGCTGCCTGTTCAATCTAATTATCCTGACAGCACTGACTCCTTTGGCTGGAGCCAGTGATTTCTGTTTGAGGGCACATGTCAAGAATTACCTTCTTAGGCATGGGAGGATGTTGTTGTTGGTTTTTGCTCCCCTGTCTGGTACCTCTGCAACCTGGTCTCTCTGTCTTGCTCACCTCTCTCTGGGCTTCTGTCTGAATGCTGAGGTGGAGAAAGGTGACAGGAGGTGGCTGCACTGGATGTGGCCACAGACCTGCCATCGCACTTTGTTCCAGTTGTGACTCTCATTCTTCCTTTTGGGAACAGACAGGATTTGTGTGAGACTGGAGCAAGAGAGTGGTGGCATTTTTCTTATGTGCTGGCTTGATTCTTGCCTGCTCCCAGTTTGCTGTTCGCTTTTCTCTTCATCTTTCTCTCCTTCCCTCCCTCCCCTTGTCTTTGGTGTCTGTGTGGGGGAAGAGGGCATGCAGTGTGGAAGTCAGAAATTAATACCAGGCTTGAGACACTCTCCACCTTAGTTTTTGAGAAACAGTCTCTCACTGAACCTAGAACTCACCATTTTGGCTTGACTGACTGGCCTGTGAGCCTGGGATCTGCCAGTCCCCATGTCCTACTTTTGAGCTGTAGCCAAGCCTGACTGGGTGCTGGAGATCTTAACTCAGGTCCCCAGACTTGAAGAGTAACCACTTTAGCCGTTAAGCTGTCTCCTCAGCCCATGCTCCCCCCTCCCCCCAGTCAGTGTCTCACTGTATAGGCTAGATTAGCTTTGAATTTACAAGGTAACCATGCTGGCTTGAACCTTGTAATTCTTCCACCTCAGTCTGCCAAGTGCTGGGATTATAGTCCTACTCAACTGTGTCCGCTTGTTATAGCTGATGTTTTCTTAGAAAGTCGTCCATTCAGCAGCCCAGGGTACTGGGGAGATAAGAAAGGGCCAGGAAAGCCACTGTGCTTTTGAAAGGTTGATCCTTCTCTTAGTGAAATAACAAAAAATGCCAAAAGGTTAAGTTTTAACCGCTCTGCCCCTGAGCTCTACCCCTATCCCTGACTCTTATTTTCAGATCACAAACCACTTTGGTCAGAAATGGACACTTCTCAGCATTTGCCTGCTGCTTGACCTTGGACAAGTCATTTGAAGTTGGAACCCTTGCTTCTTCCTCTGTAACATCAGTACAGTAGCATTCCTAAACACTGTAACAGGTTGCTAGGAGTCAGTTTAGGTAATAGATGCAAAGGTACTTCACAGCTATCAAAGGGCCACATAGGCTGGAGGGGTAGCTAATGCGTTTCAGGTGTCTGAAGTCTAAGCCACTGCTTATGGAGATGTGAAGAAGGCGCCGTTTTGACTTGGGACCTTATAGTCCAAAGCCCAGGATTCTTCTTTTAGGCTCCTTTCCTTCCTACAGCAGCCCTTTGCTGATGTCTGGAGTGTAGCCAGAAACGAGCTATACTTATGAAGAGCTTTGGCACTTCATAAGGTGGGATTACTGGCAGCAGAAGATGAACTGATAAAGGACTGCCTCATTGTGTTCAGATGTGTGAGTCATATACATTTATGAGTTACTTTTAAAAATTGGAATCATAATAGAAGTGGGCATAGGTTCAACTTAAATTATTTTCCTTGCCTTTAGAAGTTGTCAGGTTAAAAGTCACTGGGTATGTTTAACCATTTTAAAGCATAGTATTAATAAAAAGCTTTTCGAACTAAAACTGTACAAAAGTACCTTGATTTCCTTCCCAGCAGGAGATTAGAGACAGTTTTGCATTGGATAGGTCTGTGTTCTGCTCCAGCACTTCCTCCTCACAAGTCAGAATGCACCATGCTAAGGCACTCCTGCTGACCGTTAGGGAGTGTCACAGTTGTTTATTCTGTCCACCAGTGGGGCAAGCTGAAGGTCACTGGGCTTGCCTGACCTACCCAGAGCCAGAGTAGACAGGTGTGGACAAGGTTAGAACTCCTTGGACATGTGCTCCCTGCCCCAGAGGCAGGCCCATCAGGAGTCAGTGCTGGACAGGAAGGCCCCCACTAGCACTGTTCCACCTAAGTTATTTGTACTTGATTTAAAGTCTGGTTTAGTCACTTTCAGACTTGTAAATACTTTTCAACGATTATCCTTGGTAGCACACCTCCTTTGCCCAAGAGTTTTACTTGGCTCAGTTAATCAGGGAATATCACAATGAACTTTCCATATGGAACTAGCTACTTTTTTTCAGTTTATCTACATTCAGCTTTATTTGAATTAACTGAGTATCGAGAGTGCTCATCACAGGAGTAGAAAAAAAATGAAAAGAGCCCTTCCAAAAAAATACACTCCCTGGCAAGTGGGAGCAGAGACCACGCTTAGACCTGGAAATGTTCTCCAGGCTACAGATGCCGTTTTTGTTAGTGACAAAGAGGAAGGAAGCACTTCTGCAGCTCCTCCAGACAGTCCCTAAGGTCCCACTGTCCTCATGGGAGATGGCTGGTGTGTAGTCAGAGATACTGAAAGTCAGGGATGCTGTCACGTAGTCAGGTAGTAAAGTGCTGGCCCTTGTGCTCATCAGAGCCAGCTGGGAGAAGGCTCACATGGTACAAGGTCCGACTTCACAGGCAGCCAGCCAGGTGTCAGCGTGTGAATCATCTGCTGCTGTGGTGGACAATTCATATCCATCTTCTTAAGCTGCACATTTTCCAGGATATAATCTGAAAACTGTACAATGTTTCCAGCCTCTCCAGTATATAGGATTAAGGTTTTTTCACTAACTTAAGATCTTGTCGTTGTCCTTCATCTGGATGGTATTGCTGGTGGCTACCCTGTTGGAGGGGACGAGGACATAATTAGAGCCCTGGGTACTGGTGAAGTATTCCATGGTGGCCAGATATGGAAGACCACAGATTCCATAGAGAGGGGGACTTCCTAGTTTCATGGGGCTACTTTTCTGCTAATCATGGAGGTCCTTTGTATCCACCTTCTTTTTCTCCTGTGCTCTCCCCTCCCATTTCTTCCCCCCTCTCGATGGAACAGGACCCCAGTGAGAACTCTCCCGGAGACAGTCTATTAGTCAGACCCTGTCTCCATTTGCTTAGGAGGCAATTAAAGTCTGGAAGAGGGAAACATCATTAGGAAAAGTAATGGTATTTTTCTATTTCTGTCCTCCACTTGTCTTAGGAAGCACACACTGTCACTGAAGAAGGACAAACTGGCAGTTGGGGATTCTTGCCTCATCAGAGCTTTAGAAGGTTTCTATGTTTGAGACCACCTTTAAGTGAATACATTGTTTTGTAACTGGAGAGGATGAGCTGATTGATGTTGAGGTGTGTCTGCTTATGGATTCTATTGCGTCAGGGCTTTAACTATATCATCTTGTTAATCTCTTTGGGAGAGGGCTTTGTTACAGGATTCTATTTTATGCTATTTTGTTTGAGACAGGGCCTCACTTTGTAGCCCAAACTAGCCTTGGATTCATAATCCTCTTAGTGCTGGAATTATAAGTTATGCCACTATGTCCATTTGGAAGGGAGTTTTTAAATTTGAAAAATATATCAACCCACAGAAAATTACTTGAAGTATAAATCTACAATTAAAGAGAAATACCCACATGTCCACCAGTCTGAGTAAGCAAAAGGATGTTGCCAGTATCTTAGGAAGTCACCAGGTGTCCTCTCTTTTCCATCCCCTCGGGGAGCAGCCACGCCCCCTTTGCATTAGTCACTTCCTTTCTTAAGCAAGGGCAAGCCAGGGTGTAAGGAATGGACTGTGTGCCCTTGCTGGATAGAGGCTCCTAGACCATCATGCCCCTGATGAAAGTCAGTACCCAGTATGTGATCAGACATGACCAAGGGGCCTTTTAATGAGGTAGTTATGGAGACGGGGCTCTTCTGCATCTGAGTGCCTGGAAGGCTGTAGCAGTTCAGCTGTTTGGAGTTGGGGAAGGTGTCTAGTCAAGGAGAGTGGCCGCTCTTCTTGGCTTTTGTCCAACTCTCCATCACAGGCCAGAGCCGAATGCTTCTGTAAAATGTTCTTTGCAGAGAATAAACATGGAGAGGAGAACTAGAGCCCTGATAACTCTCAAAGAAAGAATGGCCTTATTTAGTTAGGAATGTGGCCTAGAGCTACCTAGTCCTTTGGGCCCATGATACAGTCTATAAGGATCTTGTTGATGACAGCCTTCAACATAACACTCTCCTTATCCCATTCTTTCAGTCTTGTGTAGCCCAGGCTGGTCATGAATTCTTGGTCCTCTGCTTCAGCCTCCTAAGTGCTGGGAATACATGTGTATCACCATGCTTGGCTTCCTCTGTCTCTTGAACACCAGTGTTCTAAGTGTGGACTGGTTATGGCCCTCAGTGAGCAATTCCTATATTCCCTCTTGCTTGGTCATTTCTTGTATTGACTCTGGTTGCTTATTAGCTTCTTGGTAAATTATTTTGAGATACTCAGTAAATATCCCTTGCTTCCCCTTTTCTATTTAATATTGGTGATTTGATTGATTATAAACTTCTAGGTTGGGAATTTTCCCTTGAGAATTTGGAGAGCACTGGACGATGGTGTGCTAGTCTTCTTCAGTGCAGCTGTTTTAAGGCCTGGAAGTGTTTTAACATCTTGATCTCGGCCTGTGGTGCGCTTTATTCTTCATAGGAAGATCAGTTGTTCCATTCCCAGGCTTCTGGGATTCTCAGGAAAGCCCAGGGCGGGGCTGTCTGCCTCTCTCTGTCAGCCTTCCCCTTTTTGTTTGTTTGTTTGTTTGTTTGTTTGTTTGTTTGAGCTGAGGACTGAACCCAGGGCCCTGTGCTTGCTAGGCAAGCACTCTACCACTGAGCTAAATCCCCACCTCCTCTTGCTTGGTTTTGCTGAGGATTTCTACCTTCTGTTTTCTCATGTCTCTTCATTAGGAACTCAAATTTGTCACTGTCTGGACTGGTCTTCTTGAAAGGATTTCCTTGTCTCTTTTCAAACTGTTCAAGGCCAAACCTTGACTTAAACTTTTCAGTTAAGCTTATAAAAATTACGGTATAACCTGTGTGCACTAGAGTGTACAAACCCAAGTGATTGTGCGCCATTTTGACAGTTGTGTACAAAACAATGTTATATCAATTTAGAAAGTTCCATGAGGCCCCTTTCCAGCCTGCCTTTTCATACCCCCCCCCCCAACCGCCTTTAGTGGTTGTTTTGTTCTCTGAAATGTAACTTAAGAAACTATTTTTCCCTTCTTGGTAATTTTTCTTTTATCCTTTTGAAGAATTTCACACACTTCTGTGGAGCCTTTGCTTACAGTGAGTTGCCTTTCTCTCTGCATTGGAGGCCTTCTGCAGACAACTGTTGACTTTAGCTGTTTGTTAGGACTGGGTGTTGAGCTTGTGTCTGTGACTTCTGAACTTTGAACTTTACTGGGGTAAACCATTAGCTGTTATATGCTGGGGTCTCTTCTGGTGAGATGGTAACATTCCTCCAGTTTCTAGAGTTGGGTAATGGCTGCCACATCTTTGAGACCATACTGAGGGTTAACTTGATGAGGGCAGCACCCAGAGTGTATATACAGACATTTGATGTGCTTGAGGTTCCTCTGGCTCGCCTGGCATCTCTAGTCTCTGTATCTTTCTCAGAAAAGAAGCCTCTAGACCCATTATGATCAAGCCACAGCTATTGGCCACATGGTAATCATTTAACTTAGTTTGTTTTGGTGTTAATGGTTGAACTCCAGGCATTGTTCATGTTAAACACATGCTTCAGGGACACCCTCAATCCTCATTTCATTTTGAATTTCTTAATATTTAATAAGTCAGGTCTTTGGGCCAGTAGCCACATTTTCAGTGCTCAGTGGCTACCATGTCAGGTAGGAGAGCCACAGAACATTTCCACTATTATGGAGAAGTATAGGGGAAAGTGTAGATGAACAGTCTTACTAAATAAGAAACACAGAGCCAAATGCAGAGTTAGTAGCCCAAGAGGTCAGAGCAATAGCTAAGAACTAAAAACCTTACCCTTCACTGCTGCTGCTGTCCTTCCCCTCAGCAAGAGAGGCCTACTTCTTGTGTCTCTGTCTTTTTATTGACTTTCTGTTCTGCCTTCTCATTGATTGTAAACCCAACCACATGGCTTCCTCGTCACTGCCCGTTGTGATTGTTATTGAGATTAAAGGCGTGTGTCTCCATGCTGGCTATATCCTTGAATACACAGAGATCTGCCTAGCTCTGCCTCCCAAGTGCTTGTTTTTGTTTCTCTGTGTAGCTTTGTGCCTTTCCTGGACCTCGCACAAAGATCTGCCTGCCTCTGTCTCCGGAGTGCTGGGATTAAAGGCGTGTGCTACCACCACCCAGCTTCTGCTATGGCTTGCTATTAGCTCTGACCCCCAGGCAACTTTATTTATTAACATACAAATAAAATCACATTTCAGTACAAGTAAAATATCACCATAGGAAAGTGCTGGTCTAAACTTTTGTCAGGACAGAGACTGGGAAATAGTTGTTTTTCCTGGGGCTTCTCCTCTTCTCCACTTGTCACTGGAGTTCTGGAGAGTGCACTCCTGCTGTGCATGCTGAGGCCTTGCTGTTGACATTGGCTTGCTTGTCTGTTTTTGCCACTGTCAGCCTGACTTCAGTTCTCATGGGCTCGCTGAGTCCTTTTCCCCACACATCCATTTTCTTGCTTCCAAATGCCAGCTGCATTTCACACACTTCTGTGGAGCCTTTGCTTTACCTCTTTCCATTGCCGATTTGTGGATTTGCTCCTTAAATTAAAAAAAAAAAAGCCTTACTCTGCTATTTTACATAAATACTTCAAATAAATAACTTCTATTTTAGCGGGGTTTCAGGGACTAATGGGACTGGTGTTTACTGTCGTTTTAACCAGGGATCTTGACTCATTTACTCTCAGTCCTACAAATAAGGTGGAGATGTGCTGTTTTCACTTCCCAATGAAAAGAGGCAGGGGGAAGAATTGGCTTACAAATCACATTGCTACTGAGTGGGATACAAATTTAGCCTTTAATAGAATTCAGTTTAGAAGAGATTATAGTCTTGTGCTGTATGGTGTGTTCAGAAAAGACCACTTAATTATTTCAGCTGTATTTTAAATATATCTGTGCAGACATTTTTTTCTTTGTTTTCTTGGGATGAGTATTCTCTCCCAACTGTTTATTTCTACGTTAGTCCAGGACTTTAGGACTAACTTTATGTTAGTTGTTGAAGTGTCTAACAGCAAAGTCATCTCATTGTTTAACTTAAGCCTTTTACTCCCTATCTCTGGTTACCCTATTAGAATTGTTGCTGTTCCTGTCTTTTTGTAAGACACTGAGTTAATTCTGTTTATCTTTGACTCTCGAGTGCCTGGCTCAATGTCTGAGGATTCATAAATGTTAGGTTCAGCTTAATTTCTTAAAAATCTTAAGAGAGTTTATTTATTTTATGTGTATGAGTGTTTTGCCAGCATGTGTATATATGCCTGCAGAAGTCCGATGATGGTGTTGAATCCCCTAGAACTGGAGTTATAGATGGTTGGGAGCCACCATGGGAGAGCTGGGGACTGAACTTGGTCCTCCGGAACAGCAAGTGCTGTTAACTGCTGAGCCATCGCTCCAACCCCACTTAAGTTCTTTCTTGAAAAGATTTTTGTTTTTTCTTTGATCGTTCCGTACATGTATATGTACAATGTATCTTGATCATATCCAGTCACTCTCCTCCTCTTCCTCTTTCCCTGGGTTCCCCCTCATCACATTTCCTCCTCCCATCTTCATATCATTTAAATTTTTTCTGTAACTCACCGAGTCCACTTAGTGCTGTCTGTATGTGCAAGGGTTCAGGACCATCTACTGGAGAATGGCTAATCGACCAAGAGCTACATCCCCAAAGACAATTGCTGTTTTCTTCACCAGCAGCCATCGACTGCCAGTGCCTCCTCAGCTGGGGTGGGGCCTTATGAGCCCCTCCCCATTCGTGCTGGAGTGTTGACGGTTTTGGTTTTCTGCAGGTAACCCAAACTGTTGTGAGTTCTGTGTGCAAGGATCACGACAGGAACAGAAGACAGCAGTAACCTTTTATCTAGTGGCCAACCAGCTCAGTAGCATTTCTTATTTGGACCGTTATATTTGTTTTCTATCTTCCTAAATGATCTGTGAATATGGAGGTTTCTTAAATTCAGTGACCGCCTCCAGCCTTTATTTATAACATTGTCTTCTCAGCATGATTGAGAGTCCACTCTGGCCGCCTCTCCCTCACTGTTTAGCTCTGTTTCTGGACACCACTCCCACATGGGGCCTAGTGCTCCCATATGGACCCATTGCTCTGCACTTCATAGAGGGACTTTCTGTGCTCTTGAGTGTGTTTTCCTGCACACATACTCTTAACTTTTGCCTGAAATATATTATCTCCAATCTGATTTATTTTTCCTGTATAATATCTATAATATTTGCTGTCCATATCAGCCCCATGATATTTTCCTCGTGAAACCTTGCCCTATCCACACTTATCTAGAATTACAGGATTGGTTCTGCTTCTATAGCACTTCAGTTCAATACAAAGTATCATCAGTCCACACACAGTAGGCATGTACAAATTATTGGAATGAAACTGAGTGTTGTGGAATATTATTTTAACTGAACAAAGATGTGTTACATTTGTTTATGCCAAGAGATATTACTTTAATTGTATAAAGGCATGTTACTTTTGTTTATGCTGCATTTGTTTAATTATGAAAAGATGTGTTGCGTTTGCTTCACCTTGCCTGCCTAAGGCACCTGTTAAGTTTAATAAAAAGATGAATGGCCAGTAGCTAGGCGGAGAAAGGATAGGTGGGGCTGGCAGGCAGAGAGAATAAATAGGAGAAACCTAGGCTTGAGAGAGAGGAGAGAACGAGGATCACACCTGGAGCCAGAAGCCAGGCAGATGCCAGCCAGCCAGAGTAGAGAAGCAGTGAGCACTGAAGCAAAAGGTAGATAAAGAGAAACAAGTTAATTATCTTAAAAGTGCTAGCGAGTAATGAGCCTAAGCTAGGCTGAGCATTCAAAACTAGTAAGTCTCCATGTCATGATTTGGGAGCTGGATGGTGGCCCAAAAGAAAAAATTTTGGTGCCTAGTTAAAATAACACTCTACAACAACTGAGTCCTAATGTTAAGTGAGCCTGTGGCAATTGACTTCCTCTTCATTGTTTTGAAATCTGCCATGGTCAGGGCATTCCCCCTTAAGTCTAATTTCCCAGCATAATTAGGATTATCACCCAACTTCACTTTGGACATTCCATCATCTATCTGTCCACCCCACTGTCCAAGGTATCTGAGGGGAAGCCTGTTTTTACCTTACTCGGTGGATTAGCTAGAGTGGGAAACACTTGTGATGCAGGGTTGTTTTTGAAACAGTTTCTCTGCAGCCAGCCAATTAGGAAAGTCCCAAACTACATGCCAGAACAGTCACTTTTGATACATCTTCAAAGGCTGAGGACTTCACTTTTCAGGACTGTCCATTGCTTTCACAAAGAGCTGTTTCTATTCTAGGAACCGACCTCTGCTGCCTTTTCCTGATGCTTATGCTCAGAACCAGTCCAGGGAAACTCCAAGAGTGTCTTGGTTCTTTTTCCATTGAGTCTGCAGTAGAGTCCAGCTGTTTGTGCAGCTGGAGTTGAGGCCAGCCTTCTGAAGGCAGGAGGACTAGGAGGTTACTTGGTGACTGTTTTGAGTTGAGCTTGAGATGCAGGACTCAGGTTCTTTGCCTGCCACTTCCTAGCAGTATGACCTTGGGAAACTACTTCAGTCTATCTTAAAATGTAAAGATTTTTTTGTTTGGTTTGCTTTGGTTTTGTCCCCTGCATGTATGTGTGTGTACCAAGTACTAGTGTTTGTCTGGTGCCCATGGAGGTCAGAAAAGGGTGTCAGATCCCCTGGAACTTGAGTTATGGGTGGTCATGAACTACTATGTAGGCTCTGAGAGTTGAACTCAGGTCCTCTGCAAGAGCAACAAGTGCTCTTAGATAGGTCTGAGCTGTTTTTCCAGCCCCCATTCTCTAACGTTTTAATTGTTCTTAACTTTAGACATAGACAGTTCAGAATATGCAGGGCAAAGGAGTAGACTCTGCCCTGTTGCTTTGTAATTGCAGAGTGAATGTTTCTAGCTTCTTGTCAATGCTAGATGCTTCTGCCTTTGGGAAGATGGAAAGGGAAATCAATGGGAAGAACCCATGGGGGCCACAGTTTGTGTGTGTGTGTGTGTGTGTGTGTGTGTGTGTGTGTGTGTGTGTGAGTGAGAGAGAGAGAGAGAGAGAGAGAGAGAGAGAGAGAGAGAGAGAGAGAATGAATATGATGTAACTGGTTACTAGGGAGTGGTTACCTGTGCATCTGCCTTGGGAGTTTTGAGCTGGCTAGATTTGTTTCACGATTAAGGGCTGAACCTCAGAATCTACTAGAGAGTTGATAAAGTGTTTTCCAGGGTTTCTATCCGTGGAGCCCCTGATTTAGTGGATGCAGGGTAAAGATTGGAATACATGTTTTTAAAAAGTTCCTAAAAAAGTCTGATGTATAGCTGGCCTTATTAGATTTGATGATTGTCGAATTGACAGCCATTCTATAAAACATTGCAGATCATTTACTGTATAATGTAAGGAAAGTCGAAATGTTGTAATTCTTACTTTAGAAGTCAGAAGACAGAGGTGCATTACTGTAAATACATTAAAATGGAGAGCTGAAATGATCTAAGTTAAATTTTATTCGTTATAATTTTAAGCTGCCCCTTCATTTGTGCTGTTTTCTAAAACTTTCCTATGTTTAGATTATTTGGAAGGAAAAATAAAGAAAGTTATGAAATAGTAAGAAAAAAGTGTATTTAGAAGTGGAGATATTAAAAATGTAAACCCATAGCTGGTGTGGTGGTGTGTGATGGAAGGCTGAGGCTGGAAGATCACCCATGACTATAAGACTAGCCTGAGCTACATAGTTCCAGGTTGGCCAGGGCTACATTGGGAGATCCTGTTAAAAAAAGAAAACAGAAACACCCCCCCCCCAAGCAAACAAACAAAAAAAATCTTCTAGAACAAACAAAAAATCAATATGTACACTTAGATGTGTTTTTATTTGAAGCCTACAGGACAGTATTTTCTCCAGAAATTTAAAAGCTGATGCTGTTATTGTAAAAGAGAAAGAAATTCTGTCTGCTATCATTGCTGTTGAGCTGATCCAGGTCATTAGATTAGTTAATAATAGGGCATTTGACTAGGGAGCCATCAGAGCTGGCTGGAGTCTCAGCTGCTATACTAATTACTCTTTATAAACTTGGTTAAGTTCCGTGACTCATGTCTTTGGCATGCATTGTTTTCTTTTTGCTATATTGGGAGTTGAATGTAAGGGCCTTGTACATACCAGCATGTACTTGGCCATCACAGTACACCCTCAGTCTCTGGCACATACTTTATTTGTAATGGAGATGGTACTACGGACCTCTGTCCTATATGATGATGTAGAGGTATAGTGAGGAAATATATAATGTAAAGGTATGAAATGGTGATGAGTAGTTGTGTGGCCATATGTCCCTGTTTGCCTGTTCTCATGCCTGTGATTGGGTGTTACTAATAACATCCCTTTTAACCCTCCTATCCCAGGTTGAATGATAAATTTTATCTGCACCCTGTTCTCATAATTAACACAGAAGGAAGATTTTCCACTCTCATTATTTTAGTCTCAAATCACTCATCAAATATAGTAGTATTACTTAGATGCTTTTTGGCAGTTTTCTTCATTTTTATTTAAATCTCATCTCTTCAACTAAATTGATAAGTGGATGAGAATTGTTTTTGCGCTCCTGAATAATTTTCTTGATTGAATGTGACTCAGCTCCATCAACCCTTTAATTGCCCCTCTGTGGCTAGTGTGTCAGAGAAAGTAAATGCCAAGTGCAGGGAGAGAGGGACAGATACAGAGGCACAGAAGAAAAGAGTGGGGGGAACAGGAAGGGAAGAAGGGAGCATGAGTGTGGGCTGCATGCTGACATGAGCAAGTGCAGGGGTATGGCTTTGTGGAGGAAAACTAAGAACAGGGGGATGCAGATTTCGTCTTAGGCTGATGCCCTGACTACTAAATGGCCAATATTGATATTTCTAAGTGCACCATAAATCTCTAGGTAGTAAGGAGGCTGCAAAAGAGATCAGATTTCAGATATCTCTCCTTACAAATATTCCTCCAAACAGAGGCCAGACAAATTTTACATTCTTAAAGGAGCAACACCCCACACTTTAAAAAAAAAAAAAAAAAAAAAAAAAAAAGAACAGTGCATTGCATTTGAGCCCGGTCCCCTGTCTTTTTATCCCTTAAGAAATTCAGCTACATTCATGGCCCATCTTTACTGTCTCTGGAAAGCTGTGTCTGCAAGTAACTTTCCACCAGTCTTGACTTTGGTCTTACACATTTTCTTGGTCTTAGATGCTTTTTATAAAAATATATTCTCAAGTGGTAGTGAATGCCTTTGATCCCAGCACTTAGGAGACAGAGGTAGCTAGACCTCTGAGTTCTAGGCTAGCCTGGTCTACAGAACAAATTCCAGGACAGCCAGGGCTATACAGAGAAACCCTGTCTCAAAAAACAAAAACAAATAAAAAGTATATTTGTTTTATTAAAGACACTTAATAATGTTATGAGTTAATAGGCCCCAAAGATGACTCAGCAGATAAGGGAACTTGGCACTAAGTTTGAGTTTTTTCCCCTGAATATACATGCTAAAAGGTGAGAACTGAGTCCTGCAAATGATCTGATGACCTCCACGTGCATGCTATGGCATGAACTCTTCCATAAACAAACCAACAAACAAACATAAATAAATGTAATAGATTTTAAAAGAAGAATCTTTTGGGTTAAGTCAGATATTAAATTATAAATATGATATAAAGAGAGCACTGTAGTTTCAATGTTATTTTGATATAATTATTTGAAATATAAAAAGTAGAAACTTTGGGGGCCTCAGAATTAATAAAGAATATACATAGCAACTTCTAGGCTATGATGAGGCTTTTGATGGTAGGGCTTTGTGAGCCCTGCGACCTTGTTTGGGAATTCAGTACGTGTTTGCCTTTGGGCTAGAGAATAGCCACATCTAATCACGCAGCTTCTCTGGATAGGGGTCATACTTGCAGATACAGTGTGCACTTAATGCTCACTTGAACAAAGCATGTGTGTATATGTGCTTGCTGTGAACATATGCACAAGACTGTTTTCTAAAGACTGGGGTATAACCTTCCCTTTTTAACAGACTTGTGATTTGCCTAATTAAAGTTATTTAAATAGCATTTTGCTAGTATGGAGACTAGGCAAGATAGGACTCTTCACTATTTTCCCTAAATGTGGGAATTCAAGCAAAACATAGTTGATGATCCATTTTTCCCCATCTGCAGAGTGAAACTTGGACTAATGGAATAGAAACTTGACTCTCTTGAAAGCCCGAGCAGTACAATTTATAGAATGGAACAGTGTATCTGAAAATGGTAATTTAGGAGAATAACCTTTGTTATGTTGAGATTAGTAGGGTTATAGCCATATGCAAGTGCCATCTTGAGAGGATCAGTGCACTGAGGTTGAGCACAGGAAACATGAGCCCTCTCTTTGGCCTGGTGAAGAACTGGTAAGAATTGTGGATTGGTACATTACCGTCTGACCTGGACAGTACTTCCTTGACTCCTCCACATCCCAGTACTCCCTAGAGAAGATGGACATGTTTGAAGTGTCTGCACTGCTCTTCCAGTTAAGGGATCAAGAGACTCCATTATCACTATCCACTCTTTACCTGTCTCATCTTTGGATAGGTTAGATAAATAAATGCCAGATTCCTTCTGAGCAGGTTTCAGGTTCCAGCTGAGAAAAATCATCTGACCTAGAAGGATTTAGGCAAATGAGAAGAGCAAAGTAAGCTTCAAAGTTCTGTATTAATTGCAAATGTAATGTTGGTGTGAGCAGAGCTTTCTCTTTCTTTCTTTCTTTCTTTCTTTCTTTCTTTCTTTCTTTCTTTCTTTCTTTTTTTGTAGTCCTTACTATTTGATGTGGTTCTTTATTAAAAGCATCTTTCAATAAAGGATCATGTTTGCATGTCACTTTTATATCTGATTTTACTTAGAGGTAAGCCTGTCTTTTTAGGAGGTCAGTTCTTTAAAGTCAAGAAGGTCTCAATGTGACAGGGATGGGAGTTTGTCCTAACACAATCTTATGTGTATGTTCTTATTGCACTTGAAAGTGTGAAATTCAGAGAGAAGACAATTTTGGGACCCTGGACTTTTCTTAAATCCCCCTTTGCTCCAGATCTGAGGGAAGCTGAGAGATTTATAAGGCTACAGCAGTCTAATTCTTTCCCACAAAACATAGCCTTTTCACTTTCTAGTAGCTGTTCCTTTTTTAAGGACACCAGCAGGAATGCATGAGGACTTATATATACAATGGGTACATGTGTTTCTGCTCCCATTTCTGTGTCATGATTTTTCAGTCATTGGGCAAGATGAACGGGCTCCTGTGCTCCAGGCACGGCCGGTCCCGTCTCAGCTTTGCCCCTTTGGTTTTGGGGAACAGGCTGCCATGGAACTTACCTATCACCCAAGCTGGAATGGAAATTCCCTTGTCTTTGCCTCACAAGTGCTGCAGTTACAGGCATGGGCTGCAAGTGTAACTCCTCACTCCCACCCCCCAGGCTTTATTTATCTGCGTGTCTTCAGTATATGTGTACACGTGTGGAGACCAGAGGAGTAAGTCAGATGACCTCATCTATCGCTCTCTCCCTATTTTATTGAAGCAAGGTCTCTTCCTGAATCTGGGGTTCACGTTTTCTGGGATAGGCTGGAAGCAAATAAGCCCCAGAGATCTTTCTGACTCTGTCTTCTGTGGAACTGGGGTTATAGGCATGTGTATGGTGGCCAGCTTGTTATGTGGGTGCTGGAACTTGAACTCTGGTCCCCATGGTTGCAGGGCAAGTGTGCTATTAAACTACTCTTCAGCCTTCCAATCTCTTTTTTAAAAAGTAAGATTTTCCCTGGAGCTGGAGATGTGGCTCAAAAGTTAGGAGCACTTGCAGGTCTTGCAAAGAACCCAAGTCAATCCTCAGCACCCACATGGAGACTTACAGCCATCTGTAGCTCCAGTTCCAGAAGATCCAGCACCCTCTGCTGACTTCCTCAGGCACCAGGCAGACACTCATGCACATAAAATCAAAATAAATAAATCTAAGAGTTAGACTGCTTTTGAGAAGAACTTTTTCCCCAAACGAACCTAGTTGTAAAGGTGTTACTGGGAAGGCTAGTGTGCTGGGTTCAGTGGATGTTCCACTTCTTCACAGTGTTTCTTAATGGCCAGAGCAGAAGACTTAGCAGAAGAAACATCTGGATCTGTGAACTTGACAGGGTGGTAACGGGAAACACAAGCACAAAAATAAGGAAGGAGCAGCCTATACCCTCTCTTCAAAGTTTCAAGAAGCAGCCTGTGTTCTGGAAGCAGTTTTGTTCTTAATAGCTGAAGGTCTGGATTCAGGATTTACCTTTCTGTTGTCTGTTCTGAGGCAGTATTCACATAGTCATCCCCATTTGCCATTTATCAAGCATTCATTTAGTTTATCAAGCTGTGTGCTAAACACAGCAGGTGCAGCAGCACAGCCATCACAGCCCCTGCCTTTTTGGTGCTTGTGCTGAGACAACGGTGGTGACTGAGAATACTTAGCCACATTGCAGTGGTGAGAAGTGTTGGCTGTGGGACACATTTTGAAGCTAATACTGATAGAATTAATAATAGTTCAGATGTGGGACGTGAGGACATAGATGTGTCAAGACTGACCTTTGGAGGTTTGATCAAAGAGTGTGGTGAACACTGGCATTTGAGATGGTGACTACTAGTAAGGAGGGAGGAGGAGATGTCAGTGTGAGCTCTAAGCAAAGATGTTGAAAAGGTAGGTAGTTGGATATTTGAGACCAGAGTTTTGAGATAGTGGTCTTTACATCACCAACCTGAATCTGGTTGTCAGTGTAGACAGAGAAAAGGTGAAGTGTCTGAGAGTGGGAAGTGGGGAGGCTCCAGCCTGAACACTTGACTGAACATGAGAAACCAGAACCTGACTCTCGTCCCCTCAGCTTGTACAGGAGTCAAAGGGGAGACCACACCTAAGCACTCACATGACTTGTTTCTTAATTGTGTCCTGAAGACAGAAGTGATTTTTCCACTTGAAATTTCTTCCGAATCTGTTGTGGGATATTGTGATTTTGGTAAGTATCAGGTTTTCTGTATGTACTTTGTTCAGCACTGAGGAAAGTAGGTGGGGACAGGAAGGTTTGAGAAATGTAACAGAGTTATACTAGACAGTAATGTATGCTTTCAATATGATTGTCTGTACTTTAGTCTAAGGATGTACAGAAGGGTCTGTGAACTCTTACTGTGAGAAAGATTGTTGTATTCAAGACAATGTAAATTTTGTATATGGAGATAAATACATTTGTAAAATATGTGTGTACTAATTATGAATTGCATGTAGTTGGTAGCATCTGTTTTTTTGTGAACAGATAGATATGTGCTTGGGTCCCCCAAATCCCTGTAAGCTGTCAGAACTTGCCATTTCCCCACTCTGCTCTTCCCCTCTCTACCATCCTCCGGCTCTGGAAACCAGGCGGGGTTTCCTGAAAAGTGGGCTCTGTTCTGGGAAGATGCTGTGGCTCACTGCCAGTGTGTCATATAACTCAGCCAATCATGTGGTGAAAAGAAGAGACTTGCAGAAAGATAGGGCTAGAAACAGGAAAATCAAGTAGGTCGAAGGAGAAAAATAAGGTCTAAGCTAATGGGAGCTGAGATCATTTGGGAGGGGCTTTTGGAAGGGCCCCAATCTCTAGGCACTTCGCCTTGATTTCCAGCTTCTTCCATTATGCCCACCTGCTGTTGTCAAAATTGCAAGGCTTTGTCTTAAGGAGTTGGATTACTGAGTAACAGAAAAGTATGACCTTCCCTGGACATTTATTTCTATAGGACATTTACTTGAAGTAACAATATAAAAACTTCACTTCTGCTTACTTTTGAAGTCTGATCTGATAGTATTACAATCTTAGATTTGACCTCCTGCTTCTGTCTGTGTAATTTTATGATGTGTTATGTGGACAAGAGCAGGCTGGGGGAGAGGAAGGAGATGGATGAATGCCATTTCTGGAAATATACATTTTGTTGTCTGCCTAGGAAAGAAGGCCTTCCAAGGTGGTATCTCTGAACATAGAAATTTGGTAAAAGCAAGAGGGCACAGAGATCATCTGATGGCAATTCTCTCAAATACATATTCCATCAAAAAAAGAGGTCCCTAGCATGGTGGTAGACACCTATGGTCCTAGTACTCAGGAGGCTGAGGCAGGAGGGTTGTAAGTTTGAAGCCAGTCTAGGTTTAAGAATGAGGCTCTTGTCTCAATCTCTTCTCCCGAAGTTGGTCTCTTGGTCAAATAATTTGGCAGAAGTTGAACACTCACTCTATGTGATACCAAATACTTGTGAGCCCTTGGCTGTTAAGAATTATTTGACTCCTTGTGTGGTGATGGTGCATGCCTTTAATCCCAGTACTGGGGAGGCAGAGGCAGGAGGATCTCTGTGAGTTTGAGGCCAGCCTGGTTTACAGAGCAAGTTCCAGGACAGCCAGGACTGTTACACAGAGAAATCCTGTCTTAAAAAACAAAAACAAAAAGAATTATTTAGCTCATGTTTTGCTGATTTATTTCAATGTGGATTCCTAATGTCCTGTTTCCCTTTATTGAGTGCTGTGCTATATATAGACAGTCACCACTCCACCCAGGTGCAAGAGTTCCAGAAAACATGGTTTGGGGTGCTTCTTTAGTTAAACCATTGTATGTAAATTAAGCTTGATATTTTATTTCTTATGGTCCCCGTCCTCATTTGTAATATAAGTATGTACAATGAATTAGTCATTAATGCCACCAATAGCTGTGACATTTTCTGACTCTGATTCACTAATTAAACCAACTTTTAAAAAGTGTTTCCATATGAAAGGTTTTCTCTTTCTCACTCCCTTTGTACTTAGTTTAGTGCCTGTCAGGGGTTTAGGACATGGGACCCCTGTACTTGCAGGTGGTAAAGTAAAAAGGATCTTGTCTATGCCTGTGCCCTCAAGGAAATTTCCCAGGACACTGGGATGTACCATGGAGAGAACTCAGATGACATTCTGAATTGTGATCATCTGTGGGATAGCTGTGGGGCAATATCTTTGCTCCAAGTCAGGTGTAGGGATTAGAACAAAAGTAGGCTGTGTTACATAATCTTCACAAGGGGTGTCACTGAGTTAGGGTTACCATACAATCCTTTTTTCCCTACCAGTGACTTTGTGATGCAACAACAGAAAGAAACAAGTTCATACTGTTTTTGTTTTATAGATAAAGGAGAAGTGGAGGCTTAGAGATTTAGGGACATGTCCAAGTTGACATAACTTCTGAGTGAAAAGCCACAATTAGGCCGTGTGTGTGTGTGTGTGTGTGTGTGTGTGTGTGTGTTTCTAAATCATGAGGCTTCCTGGCTCTCTTGGTGCCTAATGCCTTTCGTCATCCCATTCACGTGAAAAGTGGGGGACCATATTCCTCCAGCATTTTTGTGTGTACCAAAATGAACATAAAATTATCAGTTCAGACACTGCAGTTTATACATTTAGGTGTGTAATTTATTGACAGTAAGCATAGTCACAGTACCATATGACCATAGCGACCTTTCTCTTTCAGAGTTACTTTATCATCAAACAGTGTTCCTTCATTCTCTCCTGCCCAAATCCTGTGGCTTCCTCTAAACTTGGCTCTGAATTTGACTACTCTACGTAATTAATTTAAGTGGAGTTATATAATATTGGACTTACTTCACTTAGTCCACATAATTTTGTAGCATGTTATTTGAATTTTATTATTTTGCATGGATTAATATTCTACTATATACACATCATACTATTTATATACTCATCTCCTGGTTATCTGTTGCCAGACATTGAGTATCTCTACCTCTTCAAGGCTAGCTTGGCACCTTAGTGAAATCCTGTCTCAAGATAGTTAGAAAAGCTTGTTTGTTTTTTAAAGAAGGGAGGCCTAGGATGTAGCTCAGTGGTAGAGCACTTAGTGTCTAGCAAGCGTGAGGCCCAAGATTCAATACTCAGTACTGCTATGTATAATGCATATGATTGCATTAATTGATTTTTGCATTTGTCTTTGGATATAAACAGTTAAGCTGATTTTGCTCTTTGATATTCTATTGGAGAAATGCTCAGAAGTGCCTTCATTAGTATTTATTTTGGTGGCATTGTGGAAGTTCTGAAGTGTCATTTAGGGATCTGAGTTTGTGATACACATTTACCAACTCTGTACACAGCTGGCTTATGTGGGGTACAGCCTCAGTGAGGACCAGAAATCTTCACAGCCTGGGCACTTCTCAGCGAGCCTGGTCAGTTGATGCAAACTTCTTCCAGGCTTCTGGAGACTGAATGATAGGGTGGGCATGGCTGTGAAAGCTCTGTTCATTACAGCCCCACCCGCTCCAGTTCTGCTCAAATGCCATTGGTCAGATTCCAAGGTTAAGACCTGAGAAGGTCTCAGGGGGATTCTGAGTCATCAAATTTTATCTAAAATTTTACTCAACATCATTTTGGTGCACACAGCCATATTCACAGATCTGAAGACCGTTACCTCATGTCTATCTGTTATCTAAAACCCTGAATTCTGCGTAAGAAGGATCAGGTCCATGTGGGCAGCAATGCTTCATAATAGACATTCTCCTGTTGTCTGACTTCTGACTCTGTTAGCATAACATATTGTAAAAGTAATTCCATTGACTTCTAGGAGCAGCCCCCTGAGCATGTCTGGGCCACAGTAGTAGTGGAGGTTGAATCACCAGCCATGGATTGCTGATTCCCTGCACTGTCTGTCTGTCCAGGTCCTGGCCCTGCTCTTCAGTTAGGACAAAAGATGTGGGAAAATTCTGACTCGTTTACACTTATATTGTAATTCACAGAAAACCTCTAGCTTCTCATTTTATCCAAAAGTTGTGTGTGTATGTGTGTGTGTGTGTGTGTGTGTGTGTGTGTGTGTATGTGTATGAAGTTAGATCATAAAGTTTAGATGTGTGCCCAAATGATTATTCAGATATTTGAGGTTAGGTTATTTGCTGAGTTCGCTTTTATTGTCTTGGGATATTCACTCTGGGGTTGGAGCCAAGGGTAGGAGGTAGGGTAGGTGGTAGGAAGGGTTTTCACCCATGGTAGCCACTCATGTATCTGTTGGTGATGTAATATTTGGAAAGAAACATGTCATTTTCATACAGTTGACCTTCAAGCATCCTGTGCGTGTACCTTCTCTGTTATCTTCTGAGTCCCTGCCTTTACACAGCACATGTGCACACATGAGATTTGCCCGTGCTGAAGGGTTTACTTGTTCTCAGGAGCTGTATCTGCAGAGGAAAAGCCAGGTTCCTTAGTAGGTACCTGTGGACCCCTGGGCGCCCAGGCCAACCTTTTCCCTTAGCTCTGCCTTCTGTACACCTCCATTCAGCCTCCATTCTGTCTTCTGCTCTCTTCCTGTTTCTCATGTTTGAAGTATTTCCTATAGTCAGCTCCTAATCTCACAGTGCTTCTGGTCCTCCCAGCCTAGAGGTCCCACTCACATTCCACCTCTTTTGTAGTGGTCAGAGTATTGCATGCCTTCTGCGGGCCAGGTGTTTCCTAGACATATCTGTCTGTCATATATAGACATACCTGTCTATCACTTACCTACCTATCATCTGTTTATCTTTTACACAGTTAAAAAATGCATAAAATACTTAGTATTATCCTTATTTGTGGGAAAAAATGTCCAGTTGCAGAAAGTTGAAAGCTCCTTGAACTCAGCTGCTAAGGTTCTTTGACCTGACCAAATCCGCCATGCTGGTTGCCCTTAGTCTTCTGGGGCTGACTATGTCAGCGCTGTCTGTGCTCAGGGACAGTGTGCTCTTTGCCTTAGTCAGGTGTGTTCCACATCTGCAGTCACCTTGCTGCATTCCGACGTGCTGCTTTGCTGACTATCTTTTTATTTCTTGTTCTTCCACTAAACTGCATGCAGGCTCTCCATGAAGACTTTGTGTTTGTGTTACTTAAGGACATCTAGGAATCAGCAAGTTATTTCTTCTGCTGTATTTAGCCCAGTTAATCATTTATACCTACCATGATGTTTCTGTCCACTGAGCGTTTTTTAGCAAATATCCTTTTTCTTCCTCTTTTTATACCTTTACACAAGACACACTATGGCTGGAGTTGTTTCCTCTTCCTGCCCTGTGCCTCACCCCCAGCCAAAAGCAGAAAAAGTAAATGGACTGTCCAGTCAGTTGAAGGGCTGTCTGTTAGACAATGGCTTGGACAAGAGTGATGGAGATAGGCAAACTGTAGACCTGTGTGGAGCCTCATCTCAAGGCCTCAAAGTCTCATTGATACGGTTTTACCTTTTTACGTGCAGAGAGGAAAGTGCTTTTCTTGATAAAGGACAGCTGTCTCTGGATACCTTTTCTAGTTAGTTGATAAGAAATAATCAAAGACTTCTAATCATGATAACGCTTGCCTTCCAGAATGCAAAACTCAATGACCCTTCCCATAATTCCTGTTGACAGCCACATACTAGATTTTTTTTCTCCCTTTTGGTTGAAATATGGTCAGATTTTTTACCAGATGTAAAGTAAACACTTTGGAGTTTGAGCTCATTAAGTTTTACAGAGACTCACTGTGAAGTGTGACCATAAAAGTAGAACCTGGGGCTGTGGAAATACGCCATGGGTGAGGGTAGGGGTAATTGGCAGAACTTAACATGCGTCTTTGAGGCATCGTTCCTAGCTTTTTGTGGAACTGTGGCATGACCCTAGGAGGTAACTGTCTAGGAGGACTAACAAAGACTGAGTTCTCTTGTGGCCAGTTTCTACCCATTTTCATTAGTGAGTTGTGAAATTATTTTCAGTCTTTAGCATTTTAAATGTGTATTAAATGGAAGAAAATAGGGTAGGATAGAAAATAGTGAATGGCCAGGCTGAGCTGAATCCCCAGGGGAGTCCTTGCCCTGGAGGAGATGGGAATGGGGGTGGGCTGGAGGGAGGGCGGCGGTGGAGGGGGCAGGAGGAGGGAGGACATGGTTGATATGTAAAATTAAATTAAATTATAAAAGAAAATAGTGAATGGCACTTAGTGAGGGTAAGCCTTTTTGTTTGTT
The DNA here is from genome assembly GCF_903995425.1 of Onychomys torridus. Taxonomy (NCBI): domain Eukaryota; kingdom Metazoa; phylum Chordata; class Mammalia; order Rodentia; family Cricetidae; genus Onychomys; species Onychomys torridus. The sequence goes on from NC_050444.1 coordinate 119,504,495, forward strand.
TGTTTGTTTCCTTTTTGGGGTTTTGATGCAGGGTCTCACTGTGTAGCCCAGGTTGGCCTCAAAGCTCACTATGTAAGAAAGGGAGACCTCAAATTCACGGAGCTCCGACTGCCTCTGCCTCCGGAGTATGGGGTTGCGGGCGTGTCACCTGGCAGAAGTTTTCCTTTTGTGAAGCATATGGGTGTTGTAAGATGTAGCGGTCACTGGAGTCTTGGTCCCCAGTGAGTGGGTGCCTGGCCGTGCTGCAGGAAGTGGGGTGGGGGTGGTAGAAGGGTGGTGTCAGCCTTACCTGCTGCTGGAGTCTGCTGGGGCCTTGACTGTGTTCCATAGCACACCACTGCCATCTGCTCAGAGCTCTGCCTGCAGTTTAAAAGGGCACCACCTTGGGCTGCATGTGTGGCTCAGTGGTTCTGTTTGCTTCGATGGGCTGGTACCCTGGGCTCATCTCCAGCCTTGAAGGAAAAAAAAAAAGGTAGTCCTTGTTAGTCACACATTCTGATCATGAAGTACTGGGAATTTAAAAAAAAAAAAAAAGAGGAAAACTTTTTTTTTAAATCCATTTTTCTCTTTTTTTAATCCAAATATATTTTAAGGCAATAGCCAAATTACTTTAGAGCATAGAGTGAGTGATGTTCTGTTTGTGGTTTTCCAGAACTTGATCTGTGTTGCTTGCTTGGTCTCCTGAGTAGTCTTCCTTGAGGCTGTAGGGCTGAGGGGCTCTGACTCTCTCCTTCTGGGTGCTGAGCTTTTGAGGAGTTCTGCAGGAAGCAGAGTCCCCACCTGGTGATGACTTGTGACCCTTGGTGATGGTGCTAGCATTGTGGTCTTCCCCTCACGCTCACTCTCACCCTAACTACTTAGATAAGTGACTGTGGTTTGTACCTTAGAATGCCAAGGGGTTAAAGATGTCCAGGATCCATGTAAATGGGTTTTTGCCCCCAAAGAAATTGGTACAAATTTTAGGACACACAAATAAATTAGCACAAGTTAGCAAGGTGTGTGTGTGTGTGTGTGTGTGTGTGTGTGTGTGTGTTTGGGGGGGGGGGCTCAGGGCCACTTCTTAATCACCAAAGTCATAGTTTCCTTCAGGCTTTGCCAAGAGGTGTGTCAGATAGCAAGGTTCCTTGTCCTTGGTTCCGTGGCATTGCCTAAATTATGTTAGTGAAAAATTGTGTCAACTTATGACAACATAGTTTCTCACATTTGCTTTGCTTGCCCACCCCCCATGTATGTACTTGTTCATTTGTATGTGTACATATGTGTGTGGTGGCAGGAGGTTAATTCCAGGCATCACTTTACCAAGGGTGGCCAGTGAGCATCACAGTTCCACCTCTCTGCACTCCTCCTGCCTTGCCATATTGCAGCCATGCACTGCCATACCCAGTTTTGACACGGGTGCTGGACATCTGAATCGAGGTCCTCCTGCTTATGCAGCAGACACGTTGACAATTGAGCCATCCTTCCTTTAAATCTTAAGAAAAAAAATTTAAAGGCTCATGTAAATTTAAGAGAAACCGATCTAATGGCTGTAAAGCTTTTAATTTTGGCATAAGATTAGCGAACTCTCCAGTCATCATAACTAAGTCTTGCAAAGTAGTCAGTTTTTAGTTAGTTTTATATTGGAAACAGAAAGTCACAGAGGTTAAGGAAATACCCAAGGTCACACGGAAAGAAGCAGATCTGATCACTCGACCCAGGTTGGGGTGACTCTCGGAGGCCCAGACTTCTGCTTTCATCTGTAGAGAGCCCTAGAGATCATCTAATGCTTTTTCATTATGCAGAACTTGAGCCCTGAGGGTTAGGAGGCTTGCTCAAGACCAGGCAAGTCCTGCTCACTCATCTCACTGAGACAGACTGGCCCAGACTCTTTCCCACCCTTCCCCACTTCTCTGTAATGTCTACTCCTTCCTGCCTTTACCTGTGTGCTCATTCCCTGTCCTCCTAGTCCAAGCATCTGCTGGGGCTGGGGCTTTTCCATTCTTCTGGCTCTCTCTAGAACAGTTGCACAGCCCTCCCGTGCTCTCAATCTTGATTCTCTAATCTGGCAGCTGCTCCTCTCCCAGATGGCTTCCCAGCCCAAGCCCCACACTGTGTCTTCTTGACTGCAGTCCTCACTGCCAGGTTTTGGTAGCCTAGTGCATCCTCCTCCAGATGTTCCTGTTTGTCTTACCAGCTGGAAATAGACCTCAAGGTTTTGGTGCACATGCTTAGTCTCTGTTCCCATGTTTTGTGGGGGGGGTTCCTTGCAGCCTGCATCTTTTCCAGAAGGGAACAGGATGCCAGCAGGGGCACTGGACAGGGAGATGTGCCACTCACTGGCAGTTTATCATGGGAATGTCCTAAGCCAGGTCTTTTCATCTGTGGAAGGGATTATGAATCCTGAATATGGTCAAATATTTGAAAGCCCTTTTAGGGACAAAATGTGTAAATAAGTGCTAGGTTTTATTGTCATGGTGCTCTCAAGTCCTTTAGATGGGTGTTTAAGAAGCGCTGACTGAAAGACAGGTGTCTATGTCCTGCCCATCATCTCTCCTCTACTCCCCCAACCCCGTTCCAGAAACAAGGCCTCAGTATGTCATCCAGGCTAGCTGGGGATTTGCTCTGTAGCTCTGGCTGGCTTCAACCTCATGACCCTTCTGCGTCTTCTTCCTAAGCACTGGGAGGATAGGCTGTGCTGCCAGGCCTGGTCCAACTTCTCCCTTCTGAGAATCCACTTTGGCTACCATGTTTTTGACGCCAAGGAAGGCAGTGGAAAGGGCTTCACTAAATCTTACCATGGCCTCTTTAATAACATTATAGATACGTTAGTGGTAATTAGTTTAAAAGAAAGAAAAGTAAACCAGAATCGAGCTGCCTAGCATTTTGGTACAGTGTGGCTTTTAGGAAGACACTGACTGACTAATTAAACAGAATACTGTTTGCTCTGGTCAGAGACCTCCTCTTGGTTAAAGTAGGCTCTTTGGGAACAAGGCACAATCTGACCCGTTGACTTGGCATTGATCATTTGCTCATCCCTAGAAGTTTATTGTAAATGAAGCAGCTTTTACTATTGTGGCATATTCCTGGAATCACTACTATAGTTAGAAGTGAGTGATTCTGTGTGACAGGGATGGCATATAAAAAAGCTATAATTCTGACTCACTGACAGGAAAAAAAATGCAAGTTTTGTGATTATATTATGTCATTCTTTTGGCTGGAGTCCAGCAGCTTTACAGTGTCTTGCTGAGCTCTCAGCAGAACATTACCCAGGTCTCAGCCAAGTGCTGGGGTCTTGGGAAACAGACCGTGGTGCTGGTGGTTGGTGGTATTGTGGTGTGACTAGAAGATAGCAGATGGTTTTCCTGAACTGTGTGAGGACCTTAAGAAAGTTCCATGTCCAGGCAAGGTAGACTTGTGCTGAATCACTGGAACACTGCTTCTCCCACCCCAGGGTGGCAGGGGCCTGGAGCTGTGGGCTGGAGCACAGTAAGGGTGGGCAGTTTAATGACTTTGATACTCTTGCCTGTTTTGAGATAGGGTCTTGCTGAGATAGAGACCAGGCTGACCTCAAACTCACCTTGTAGCATAGGCTGGTCTGGAATTTGCAATCCTCCGAACCTCCTGGGTGCTGGGTTTTGTAGGCCCTCAGCACCACACCTAGCTTAATGGCTTTCTCTCTTGACAGTTTTAGAAGGCTTGCCATGAGATCAGTGTCCTGGATGATGTTAGATGGAAAACTACTAAAAAGCCAGAGGAGACGGGATAATGGTGACTGTAGGACAATCTTTGTGGAAAGAGCAAGGTCCTCTGATCAAGAGCCAAATATTTGGATTCTTGTCACTCACATTGATTAGCCCATCACAGCTCAGGCTTCCTACACATTGATGTGCCAGTGGTTTGCTCTGTCATACTGAAGATGTGTTGTGTATGTGGGGCTCCTCCTTGGCTGGAACTGTATACCTAACTGTAATCAGATGAACAGAAATTACGATCCACATGGTGGGGCTTCCTGAGAGTGGAAGTCTGTTGGGTGCTTTATGCGTAATACTTAGCTTTTGCCAGTCTGTGAGATAAATGCTATTTTATCTCCCCACTTGCACTGGGAATAACAAGGTTCAGGGATGCTAGGTTATTTGCCTGGGAAGCCAGGTTCAAGTCCAGGTCAGTAGGATGCTAGCCTTTGTACTTGACCCTCAGCATACTGGACTGCTGTGTGGTACCAGACTTCTGTTTGTCCTATGGTTCTTCCTAGCAGGTTCCCAGCCCAGAATACTCAACATTATAAAGTTCTCTTTTCCTTTTCTCTGTGTTTTTCAACATTTTATCATTACTTTCTGCTTTAGAAAGGTCTTTGATTTCTTAAAATAATTCATTGTAGGTAAGACAGTGTCATTTGACTGAAACTCAGTGTATAGAACATGCCGGACTAACTCAGAGAAAAACTTCTGCTTTTGCCTCCCAAGTTCTAGGCCTGAAAGGCATGTACCATGGCACCTGGCAAGGCGGTGGTTTTAGTGAAAATAATCAGGTTCATGCATTGTTTTATTTAGATTCTTAGATTTTATTTGCACCATCACTTGGTCTTTGTGCTGCACAATCAGGCAGTGTGGTTGTCTCAGCCACTCACCTCTGATGATGGTATTCTAGAACATGAGAATTGTGTAGTAAAGTTTCTGTTTTGCCCTCTATCTAAAATTTAGTCATCTGTTTATCCCTTATACAAACACTAATACTTCATGAGCTGTCTGGATCATCATATAGAACTTGCTGGAACTTTACCTGTTTGGAAATAGTTCTGAGTTGGTTGCAATCTGACTCACAAACTGTTTTGTTTGTTTTACTTGGCCATCAGTCAGAAACTATCAGAGGTGCTTGCCACTTACATAAGACCGTGATAAAGAATTTGAGAGATCTACAGAACCTCTATGATTTTCCCTTACTTAAACCAGCACCAACAGACTTGGGCCACATAGTAACCCTCTGCCACTGAGTGAAGGCTATTTTTTTAGGTCGTGGCTGATAGAATAAGGGGGGAGTTTACTGCTTTTACCAGACACTTTGGGTTGTTCATCTTTATTGTTCCAGTTTTCTAAGCTGCTTAACATCCACTTGAAATCCCCAGTGAAGTGTGTCTTTTAAAGGCTGTTTCATGGTTCCTGCTGGTCTGTGCCTCTGGCACTGAAGACTGTTTTGTAATAAGAAACTTAACCAAAGAATGATTTTGCTCCTTTTCTACTTCCCCTACAAGTGATCAGGTAAATCATAGTTGGGTTTATTTTGACAGAAACGTGTCTTGAATGAAGCCATTGTACAAATGTAACACCAAAATTACTTGTCATCATGAACAAGGGCAGTCATACTTTCTTGAAAGTAGATCCAGGGTGCTATCCTTGAGGAGCTTAGTACAGGTCGTTTTAAATGTTGTGTATGTTATTTTTATTATTAGAATGTCAGTTTTCTGAGAGTTCGTTGTATTAATTCAGCATGCAAAACATCAGAGTAAATTGTCTGCAAATCCTATAGCTAACCTTGTTTCTCAGAGTTCAGGCTAGGCCTCAGGAGTCTGAACTGCATTACTGTTTGCCAGCAATGATGGAGACTCATCTGAAGGTGGAATACATACACTGTGATTTCAGGATAGTGCTGTTTGCAGCACATACTGAAGAACGGGAAACCAAACTTCCCGTGCTTAGAGGTTGCAGTGATAGCCTGTTGTAGGAGCGGCTACTTTAAAGCTGTGTGAGGCCCAGGAAACTCTTGACTTTTCAGATTAAGTACTGCATGACCTAATGGTATATATTTAAAAACTTCAGGGAGGCCTGCAGAAAAGGGGAGGAAGGATTGTGAGAGCCAGAGGGGTCAAGGACACCACAAAACCCCCACAGAATCAACTAACCTGGACTTGTTAGGGGCTCACAGAGACTGGACCAACAATGAGGGAGTCTGCATGGGACTGAGCTAGGCACTCGGCATATATGTTCCAGTGTGTAGCTTGGTCCTCTTGGGGGACTCCTAACAGTGGGAACAGGGGCTTTTAGAACCCTACTTGTATACCGGGTCGCCTGGCCCAGCCTTAATACACAGGAGGTGCTTAGTGTTCCTGCAGCTTGATTTGCCATGTTTTGTCGATATCTGTGGGAGACCTGCCCTTTCCTAAACAGAAGCAGAGGAGGAGTGGATTTGAGGGTTATAACAGGGGTAGGGGTAGGGAAGGAGAGGAGGGAGGGGAAACTGGGGCCCGGATATAAAATAAATCTATAAATAATTTTTTAAAAAGCAGCTTTAAGTACAAAAAGGATTATGCAGTAGCCCCCTGGACAGAACCTAGGCCTGGTGGGACTAGTAGAATGTCTTCGGCTCTTTTAGAGGGCTCTGAGTCTGTGACCCTTTCCTGAAGTTGAGTTCCTGGTCAGGTTTTGTTCGTCCTTGGTAAAGGCATGCAACTGTGTTCTTAGCAAGTTTGCCCATGCCCAGTGTGAGAAAAACTAGTCTAGGTTTCCTTAGCCTAGTGCTTTCCCTCTAGGGCCTTTGCCCATGCTGATGTTTTTGCTCAGACTGCTTTCGACAGTTGGCATTTTTACCTTCCCTCTCACTCCCTGCACATCCATGTCCTGTGTCACTGCCTCCCTGAGCCCCAGGCTCTGTCTGTCCCACTCCCAGTCTGTACTGTCTGTCTATGTCTCTCTGGCTGGTTCTGCTATTCCTGCAGGCTCTAAGCTCCATGTGGGCAGGGACCACCTTGCTCTTTTCCTCAGCCAGTTCCTTTTCTTAGTTGGAGAGCCATGCAGAGTGAATGGAGGGCATCTAAATGTGGCTTTGAAGTCCCACTTCTGCACAAAGCACAGCATTATTATTAAGTTATTTTCTAGTGACTGATGTCACGAGACAGTGAGTCTGCTCATAGTCTTCAAGCAGTTATCATGTATTCTTGCTTATTTTAAAAGCTGAAGGCAAAATGATTTGTTATTTGAGTGTTTTTGAAGGTACTTGTAGTCCTAATTGCCAAACCAAAGTGTCACATCAAAATTCACACTCACATTTCCTGCTTGGCCTATTGTTTAAAACACTTCGATAAGTGTTTTAAAAACATTTTCTGTGGATTGAATATTTTTGCTTGAGTGTGTGCTTGAGCATTGTGTGTTTCCCTTGGATCTCAGAGTAAGTTATCAGGGCCCTAGAAACTAGAGTTATGGGTGGTTGTATGACACAAGTGGGTGCTGGAAACTGAACCCGGGTCCTCTGCAGGAACAGATGCTCTTAACCACTGAGCCATCTCTCCAGCTCCCACCATCAGTACTTCTACTAACTCTCAGGCATTGTAGAAAGGGTTTTCTTACTCTCTAGCCTGTCACCCAGTGGGTGATAGGAGCATAAGAGGTCCTGTGGTACTCTTGCTTTTGGGTTTTTATTCATGCTGTCTCTCAATAGTGATGATGTAAGATGATGGGGACTGCTGCTAGCCCATTTTTCATCTCTTGCTTTCTAGTCCATCTCTGCTGCCAGGGACTGTCCAGGGCTTTACTTTTCTTCACACAGATTCTGATCAAACGTGCTCAGTAATAAAGAGAAGCCGAATGTGAATCCATACGTTAGTTGGCAGCTGTTCATTGGCAAAACCACTTTGTAGGAATGAGCACCTTTGGGCATCTGAACTGCCAGTCACAGGTCAGGGGAGAGGTGAACAGAGCTGTTCTTAGGACAGGATACTCTACACCACGAAGCAGAAGCTCTGGCTTCTTTTCTTGGAACAATGAAACATCTTTGATTTTTATACTCGAGGTTGTCTCTGCCATCCTAAGGTCTCTCAGTCACTTTCTGTCCCTTTCTCCCAATGCATTTTCCTTCCTAGGTAGGTTTTGCTTTTTCCTTAGTGAAAATACCCTCTTCTTTTAAAATCTAACCACCTCCAAGCTGATTAATTGATCAATTTTTGTCCCTAGATCAGTTCTGAATGGGCTTTGGAAAGTAAAGAAGAAAATCCAGTCTGCTTTTTGGGAACCCTGGACAGCCGAATAAATGCAGGTATGCACATTTACCTCCTTGGCATTTTCTTTTGAGGCAGGACCTTACTTGTGGCCCAGAGTGGTTGTGAACTTGAGATCCTCCTGCCTCAGCCTACCCAGTGTTGGGATTATATCTGCACTATTGCACTAAACTGTGATTTCCAGCCTATATAGGACTGTCTATACTCTGTCCTCTAATTATTAAAACATCTGTACATTATTCATTCCCAGTTTTGTTTATGCTGGCTTAAACAGTCTGTGCACACCAAAGGCTCCGGGAAGTAAAGTTAAAGTTCTCTATAACCTCTCCTGGCTTGCCACACTGTTAACAGTTTATTGTCTGTTCTCACGGGTATCAGTGCATATTGCATTACCCAGAGGACCCTTACACACCTGATATGTTTCAGCAGCTGTAGAGACAACTTGTATGATGGGTCCTCTCCTGCCAAAAGTTATCAGTGGGCATTTTCTTTGTGTTGCTAATAGTGCCATGCCTTGTACATGTACAGTTTGTAGGGATACCTAATTGTTTCTTTAGAGTTGAGGTATAGCTGTCTCTGAATTCTTCCTCTGTTGTGTCTACAAACAGTCTCTAAAATGGAGGTTTGTTTTGTCTCATGTTGTGAAGCAGGCTTAAAATACTGTTGATTTTCATGTTGATTATCTGAACTGCAAGGTGAGTCAATTAGCTTAGTTTTTCAGCCTGATTTCAAGTAGATTCTAGTTTTTAGATTTATTTTGGATATTATAAACTAAAATTGAATGCCTTTGATTTGTAACAGTGAGACCCATTTAAATTATCTCACTTCCTGTCATCATGACAGCTAATAGACCAAGTAAATGGATTTGGTGTGAGGGTTGTGTAGGACTTTTCCTATTTGGGGACATCCTTGTATCCTTTCCCAAGTACTCACTGTATGCAAGTCTCTGTGCTTGTTACTGGGTATACAATGACAAATGCAGCTCTTATGCTCAGGGAGTTCACAGTGGACAGGGACATGCATACGATGACCATAATACCTTATGGCTAGTGTGGTAATTTTAGTAACAAAGGAGAGATGGCATCCAGCGTAAGGGTACAGCTGGACTCAGAGAAGGCTTCTTGGAGGAAGTGCTAGTCTGGACTGGTTTCTGAAGAAGATTGAACTTTGCCATGAAAGCTAAGAGGTGAGTGTATTTCAGTGGTGGAATCAGCATATTTGAAGACCACACAGGGAGTAGAATGGGTGGGGGTGAGGAGACAGGGGTACGAGGTGACCTGGGTTTTAAGCAGCTAGAAGTGAGAGGAGATGAGGTAGGTGATGGGATCAGCTAACCAGGAGATAAAGAGCTGTTTCAGTTTGAGAGTAGTCTGCAGAAAATGGGCAACTCGTGGAGGATCTGATCTGTGTTTCAGAGATAATACTTGGAAACTCAAGTGAAGCCTAGATTGGCAGGCAGGAAGGAAATAGTTTGAGGCAGGAAAATGGTTGGGAGGTCATTGGTGTTAGGCAAGGGCTGAAAGATATGTGGGGTTTCCCTTGCTCTTTTCCTCCAGTGGCCTTTCCCTGGGCTCAGTCCTGGGACTCCTTTGGTCATGGACCACTTGTTTTGAAGGCCTTGTGAGTTATTTTCTTGCAAAGAATTTACCTGTGTGTCTTGCCCTGCACAAGATGCCTGTCCTGCTTCCCTCAGATGATGGGGGCCTGTCCCGAGTCATCACTTTTCATGGTCCTTTGTGTGATTTATAAGAGTGCATAAGTAGTAGTCACTTTGTGTACACTGCCTCAGATGAGGACAGGAGCACAGAGACAGCATGGCCCATGTCTTCACCAAGCTTCCTGTTCTGTAGGGGATAGACATGAGATGGAAAGACTATGATTCTTTGTGTAGATTGTTTAGAATTTATGTGATCCCAGCAGAGGCAGCAGTATTCTAATGATGCATCAGTCCTTTAACGCTATTGCTCCAGATGAGAGCTTACTTTTCAACTACAACTAGTGTGCAAATAGAGAAAACAGTTCAAATCATGCCTAAGATTATTCTGATTGTTGGGAATATAGTCTGATTGCTTAGTTACCATGCATAATTAATCATTTTTATGGTTTCTTCTCACTTATAATCCCTGACCTAGTTGGTATTAAGGATGGAAAAGGTAGCAGTTCTCACCCAACACCACAGATGCCTGCCTGCTTTCCCTCATAGCAAACAGCACATGGGATGACTGCATTGGCTTCTTTTCCTCCCTACAGTATCTAAATATTAAAGAGGACTGCAATGCCATGGCGTTCTGTGCTAAAATGAGGAGCTTCAAGAAGACTGAGGTGAAGCAGGTGGTCCCTGAGCCAGGAGTGGAAGTGACCTTCTATCTCTTGGATAGGGAGCCACTCCGCCTGGGCAATGGACAGTACACTGCAGAGGAGCTGTGCATCCGGGCCGCTCAGGAGTGCAGTGAGTACTGGCCGCAGGCCTGGGAGGCTGCAGGGCTACACTCTCCAGAAGCACATGTGGACTCTCTTCTCCTTTTATTTCTGCTGAGAACAAGGTGTACATTCTGGAAGCCAGGGTTCTACCTTATTTACTAATCCTGGATTTTACTTCTCACTGAAACATGGTATATTCCTCCTTTATCATTAATGAGCTAGCTATAGAATACCAAGGAATGACCCTTGCCTTCTGTGAGGCTCAGTCTTAGGGCCGGTTCATTAACTAGTTCAGGCTGTTGTAGAACTTAGTACATAGCCCAGGCTAGCCTCAAAGCTGTATTTCTCCTGACATCTGCATGGGTGCTGGGATTGTAAGCGTTCACCATCACTCCCAGCCAAAGCTCCATTCTCTTTTCTCCCAAATATCTGTAATTGGAATGACATCAGCACCCAGTGCAAGTGTGAATGTGAAATCCGTAGGACTGTTTCCTAACATACTCCTTAAGTTTGGCCTATCCTCCTGCTCTGGTCTGTTCTCCCATGGGTGCTGGGTTGAAGTGAGAATCTTAGGGTTGCCCTTGTGGCTTAGTCATTCTAGATTGTGGAAAGGACAGTAAGGGAGTTCATCGTCTCTTTATAAAAGTGAGATTTGTGTATAAAAATACATATATATGAAAATGCCATAGTGAGGCTCTTGTGGGCTAACCTGAAACTTAATAAGCAAAAAAAGAAACAGTGAGACTTGTTACTTAAAGTTAGTCTGTTACCTTGCTAGGGTGAGAAACCAGAGCACCTAACAAAATAGATCTCCGTTCATAATCCTTCCCCACTTGGTGGTGCGTCGTGTTTGCCTACCTAATTTTAGATGGAGAGTAAGGCCATAAAACTGTAGAAACACCACATGTCTCACCGACTTAATTTATTGACGTTCATTGGAATATACACTTAAAACAGGTAGATTTTTATAGTTGTAAATTGTATTCCAGTAAAGCTGCTTGGGAAGGATTGTAGTAACTCTTCTTATGGTGATGAAGTAACTTGCAGTGATGCTGCAGAGCCTGGTCCATGCTTTACCTGTGCTCTTAGCTTTGAGAGCAACATTGTAGGGATGTTTAAGATCTTGTTAGTCATACAGCTTGTCTGGAGGCTCCATTTACTTCCCAGTACACATCTTTCTGCCTAAAGTGCCTCATATACCAAAACACCAACAAAAGGGGAGAGGCTTATGTATGAGGAAGAATATGTTGGCTCTTGTTTCCAAAGGAAGATGTGCTTTGAAGTAACTAAAGGGAAGACTTTCCTCTCTGTTTCCTTTTTCTTTTTTTTACGTGTGTGTGTGTGTGTGTGTGTGTGTGTGTGTGTGTGTGTGTGTGTGTGTACATGCACATGAGCACACATGGGTAGAGATCAGAAGACAACTTGCAAGAGTTGTTTTTCTCCTTCCACCATGTGGGTCCCAGGTCATCTGGCTTGGGGGCAAGTGACTTTACTTGCTGAGCTGTCTTGCCAGTCCACACTTTTTCTTCTGAGAGGCACAGATTGAAGTGACGGAAGAGGATTTCAAGATGCCCAGGCACCTGTAACTTCTCAACCCAGGGTCCAAACTGGAAGAGGCTGTAAGGGTCAGGAATGGCCTTGTTAATGCCACTGTTGTTTCGAGAGAAGCAATCTTTTTATGAGGGTAGGAGTGGAGATGTTAATTTATAATTACCATTTCTTTACTTGAGATCTGGCTAGTGCTAAAGATAACAGTAACAACTGATCATTGGCACTCATGTCCCTTCGTTCTTCTGTTGGAGTACATGTATGCTGTCTCCTAATGGCCCTTCCTAATCTGGTTTCCCAGCATGCTGGTTAGTTTAAAAAGAGCAGGTAGTGGAGTAGGAGACCCAGCACTATTGGGCCAGCTTTGTTAAGAGATCTTCTTGCTAGTTAATGCTAATACATACATTTATGATAGTATAAAGAGTACTTAAGTGCATTTAATTATTAATGATAATACATTTAATCACTGGCGAAGTCACTTTGCTTATTGTTTATCCTAATATGCAGTTCGTATGGTGACCAGGAACTTCTTTGTGTATATTATGGTATAATCACAGAGTCAGAGTTGTTTAAACAAATTATAGGAAGCAGATTGAGGAATTCCTACATTTCTCAGATGTTTCTTCCTTGCTGGGATTAAAAAGATGCACATCAGGTAGGATCTATGGACCTCTGAGATAGCCCTTTTCTTTTTCTTTTCTTTCTTTTCTTTTTTTTTCTTTTTGGTTTTTCAAGACAGGGTTTCTCTGTGTAGCTTTGCACCTTTTCCTGGAACTCGCTTTGGAGACCAGGCTGACCTCAAACTCACAGAGATCCACCTGCCTCTGCCTCCTGAGTGCTGGGATTAAAGGCGTGCGCCGCCACCACCACCACCACCCGGCCACTCTTTTCTTTTTTAATCAGAATTTGGTAAGACCCTGTGATGAGAAATGCTACCAAATTTTATTTTTAAATCGCTTTAATTTGGTTTGCCAGGAGATTAATTTGTACATGCTCCTGAGGAGCTATGCTGTTCTTGATTAATATGATTAAAACTCCCTGAGTGAACATAATCGAGAGTTGTATCTGCCCCGAGAGGACGAGATGACCTAGATTGTTTCTGGATGAGAGAATCTTTGCATATGTTGCTCTTTGAAAACAGGTGACCAAATGCATCTGCCTATAGCTCTCTGGTGTGCTCTTTCCCCAGGTATTTCTCCTCTTTGTCACAACCTCTTTGCCCTGTACGATGAAAACACCAAGCTCTGGTACGCTCCGAATCACACCATCACTGTGGATGACAAGATGTCTCTCCGGCTCCACTACCGCATGAGGTACAGCCCACAGAGCTGGTGCTAGCGGGTTTCATCATGTTATCTGGGGCAGTGTTTGGCCGGGGCCCTGAGTCACTTAGGAAGAAGTACTGGAGTCATTGTGGTTTGTAACTTTGTATTGGCTTGGTATGAGAAGGGACATCTTCTATGGTGGAGTGTGATTTAAGGTGAATTTGATCACCTCTGCCACATTTTGTAAACACGATACAAAGAGTGTTTTGGATAGAATCCAACCCTCTAGCAAAGTTTCCCACATGGTGAGTCATGATTATAAGTTTAACATAGTGGGTTATAACCAGGGAAAGAAACAAGAAACCATATATAGAGTTATAGATCTCCTAAGCTCATTGTGTTTTAAGACTTGTGAGGTATGTTATAAAATGTATTTCCTACTGAAGGCTGTGGCTAAGAAGCATTCTGTACACCACCTGAAGAGGTGACAAGAGATAAATTCTCAGTCTTACTCTCTGGGAGTTATGCTGTGGCCTCCAGAAAACTCTTGGCTCTTGTTGCTTGTATGCTTTTTGTTCTGGTGAGCCTTCCTTGACTTTCCCCCATGTCATGAACTTTGTTCAGTGTCCCAAGACTACATAGACAGCTGGTGCTGCCATGGGGCAGACTTCCACCTTGTCAGTGTGTGCAGGAGCTGCTGTGGAAGTGACAGTCTTCGGATAGTAGTGAAGCACATGTGAGCGTGTGCTTAGTTAGCCTTGGAGCTGATAAGGAGGCCGGTCCCTTTTTGAAAAGGGTCTTGATGTGTATAAATCTGGTTAAATCAGTAGATTAGCCCAGGTGCTAAGAGGATGTCAGGCCATGCTGGAAACACCTTCCAGCTGCTACCTCCTTTGCATTTTGGTGGCACCATCCGTCTGGTGCTCACCGTGTGTGGAGAGCGGTGTGCCTCTCTCTCACCCCAGATTTAGGGACTTATTAGCCCTCCCAGCTGAGTCTTCTCACTACACTTTGATTTCTTTTTCTCATTCTGATCTTACTTCCCACAGCCAGGGGGCTGGTTCTGTGATCAAAACTGGAGATAGACCTGCTGCTGGAAGTCTGGACATGGACGTGCCCTTGAGTTCTGACTCTTTCCCCGTAGGCGGCTAGACTTAGGTCAGAGTCCAGCATGGCAGCATTGGGCATTTACAGGAGACCTGAGCTTGCCTGACTCATCTCTCCCGTTTTCCCAGTGGGAAAGCTGATGAAGTTTCTCACTCAGTAAACCATCTTGGCAGTGCCTCGTTGGTAACGGAACCAGCTGGTTGCTGCGGTCCCCTGTTTCCTTTGTGTTAGCTGCAGGAAGTACCCAGAAGCCTCAGCGCACTGCCAGTGTACTTCAACAGGATACTGCCTTGTTACCACAGTCTCTTTGAAGTTGGAGAAAAGATACCACCCTAAACTCAAACATTTGCATTTGAACAGTCTACAAAGAGCCTGAAAGCTGGTGATCTAACCACTGAAGAAAAGCGAGGACAGCAAGAGAGCAAGTGCTGGCCGCTCCTTCAGTGGCGTCCCGGCTCCATTTCAGGAAAGATTCTTGCCCTTTAATCGTGGTTTTCGTTTTTACCGAATGATTCGGACAGTTAGTTATGATACATGTTAATGTAAGACAATCATATTCTTTATTTGTTTTCAAGAAAAGAAGCCCTTATAAGTGAAAATCACTGACTTCAGTCCAGTTCTGTAGGAACCTAAGAACGTTCATTAGGCGCAATGTTTAAATGCAAACTTCGAATGTGTGGCTATCTCTAGGATTGTTTCTCAGGAACTTTTCCCCCACTTGAGACAGGGTCTTTCTGTACAGCCCTGGTGTCCTGGAACTCACTTTGTAGTCTAGGCTGGCCTCGAACTCTAGAGATCCTCCTGCCTCTGCCTTCCAAGTGCTGGGATTACAGGCGTGTGCCACCACCACTGGCCAGGAGCTTTCTAGGTGCATCTGGCGATCTGCTGCTGTTTCGTTTCATCAATCCGAAAAGGAGCCTGGGCTGTAAGAACACGGCACTTAATCATTCTGAAAAGGAGCCTGGGCTGTAAGAACACGGCACTTACCTCCCACCCTGTTTTAACTGTGACCATGTTATCAGGATTTATATATGATAAGTTCAGTAAGCTGCTTGGTAATTTTTTTTTTTTTTTACTTTACAGTAAATTGATAATTTTGAGAATTTTATAGTTATACTGGAGCTGGCCCAGTCAATAAAGTGCTTGTGAGGATATGAATTTGGATCCTCACCCAGGACCTACATAAAAACCCAGGAATAGTGGTGTGTTCTTTCTAGTTTTATTAGTAATTAGGAAACTGTTAGTATTGATAGTCATCTTCTATTTTTAAGTATGGAATACTTCACGGCATTGCATGTTATGCTTGCACTGGTCCATGTAATATTCTCTGTATTTGTGCTGACAAAGTGAGCACCACATTTTTTTTTTTTTTTTTTTTTTATGGTATCTTGCCAGGTTGCCTAGGCTGGCCTTGAACTTGCAATCTTCCCGCAGAAGCCTTCCAGATACTGGAATTGTGAGCATACATCGCTGTACCTTGCTTACCAATTTAAAGACTTTTAGTCCTAGATGAATGGGTTGGATTGGTTCAGAGAGTACCTGTCCTCAGCGCTTCTCTCGGCAAGATTGCAGGGAAGCTGCCATGTTGAACATAATGCTTGTGGTTCTGTCGTGGTCTTACCTGCCACTTGACAGAATTTACCTGGCCTATATCTCTTCAGTCAGATCTTGGGTTGAACTTTTGTAGCAGGCCAGGTGGTTCATTCCTTACTTCCTGCTTACAGAAGTGTGGAACCTCACTGACTCCTCTCTGGTGTGTTATGTTGCTCCTGTGAAGAGTACTGTAAGGCCTGGGCCCACAGAAACACTAGCCTCTTCATTGGTGGGTCCCCTTGGCTCTTAGTGTAACTGGAATCTGGTCTCCTAGAACATACATGGAAACTAAGGGATAACCTGTCATCTGCTTTGGTGACCTGGTGTAGTTTGTGCAGTGTGTGGTTCTTTCTGCATGCAGGAAACACTAAAGCCCATAGTCAGTCTCCCAGGTCCTTTCATGATCTACAGAGATGATGGGCTGTGCACAACCACCAGAAGCTGCAAACACTGATTGTTACCTTTAGAGTGATGTATCCATCCTTTCCATGTTGACTGCGACTCCTTGAGTTTGTTCATCTCTTGTTGTTTATCTGTCAAGCACATAATTAGCACCTGCTGTATTATAGGCTCTGGGGGGTTGGTGCGGAGCAAGACAGCTGTGGCCTCTGCTGCCAGGGAGCTCTCACTTTGCCCACACTGTTTCAAGATGTACCTGCTTGTTTCCTGGCCCGTTCAGCTCATCTTGTTCTTTCAGAAGCAGTTTGTCTTGTCCATGTACCTACTTGCAGTGTGTATTCTAGAACCAGGAATGTTCAACCTGTAGCCTGCAGGTTGTGTGCACCCCAGGATAAGTTATTATTCTGGACAAGTTACCTATTAAACATGGTGTTAATGGCTCATAATATCACCAGGGATCCATGAGATATTTACATTTTATTTAAAATCCCAAATAACTGAGTTTAAATCTAGGAGTTGTAAAATGTAGCTCTTAGCAGATGTTTATAGAGGAAAAGAGAAGTGTGTGGGGACTGTGAAAGCTACAGTGTAGTTCTGCTTATGACATGTGTCCCACTTCCTGTTGTTTTGTGTTATTGTGGGCAGGGAACTCACAGAGGGCAGAGACTGTGCCTGAGAGCCAGCCCTCTGTCTCCTGTCCTGGCTCTTTTGTTGTCTGCCTTTAATAGGAGCTCTTTAGGGTGGGAGTTATTGCTTCTCAGTGACATGGCCTATTTGGGAGATAGCCCCAGACAGAGCTGAGTCTGCAGCCTGGAGACAACTGGGCCAGAGTAGCTCAGCCATTCTCCCACAGCTTAAAATCCATCCCGTTTCCCCAGCAGTGACAGACCAAAGTGGTAGTGAGTCAGACTTGGAGTGTTGGGTCACTTCGCCTCAGTGGACTTCAGTTTTCTCCATCTGCACAAGGGACAGTGGAGTCTGCCTGGGGAGTGCTCTTAGGATTAGGTGGTATAAAGCTGTAAAGTGCTATGCACTTTCATTAGGTCACCACAGACGATGCTTTTGTATTTCTCCTTTGAAGCCTTGCTCATTGTAAAATGCATCACCAATTCAATAACAGCCAACTGGGACCTAAGAAACACTGTGTAGTAGTGTTGATTGTAGGACAGAACTTGATTTCAGAAATGGTAGGACCAAGAATAGGAGGACAGCCATGAAGGACTAGAGTGTAGGGTAGCTGCTCGTTGTAGGCAGCAGGTGTTTTACCTAGGGAGGTGTGATCAGTGTTCACGGGTGTCAGAAGAGTTGTCCTGTGATCCCTAGGACATTATCCTCCTGACCAGAGGAGGTGTTGAAGGTACATTGTAGGGCACTCTTGGGAGAGTGAGAAGGCTCCTCAGGGTCACGAGGGTTGCAGATGCAAGTCTTGTGACTTTGGTTTCCACAGCTCAGCTTCAGCCCAGGCCAGCAGTCCAGGGATCTTCTGCCTCACTTGACATTATTCCTATTGTCTTTAGGTTCTACTTTACCAACTGGCATGGAACCAATGACAACGAACAGTCTGTATGGCGACATTCTCCAAAGAAGCAGAAGAATGGATATGAGAAGAAAAAGGTTCCAGAAGCTACCCCACTCCTTGATGCCAGTTCACTGGAATATTTGTTTGCGCAGGTAGGAAGCTTGAGCCGGGAGGCCTGCAGTTCGTGAGGACAGTGAGAGCAGATGGAGCTCAGAGTCCTTAGTGGCACTTCATGGCCCGTTCTGTGATGTTCTTGCCCAGGTGACTGGGAAAGGCAGGTGGCCAGGGAAGGTAGTCTGTTAACCAAGGAGCTGGCTCCCAGCTGTGGATTTTCCAGGCCAACCACTTTTCTTCCCCAATTGTCTGCCACTTTGCTGGCCTCACCCCAATTCATTTATGTAACACGTTATTTTTACTGGGTGTCTGTGTCTTGTTTGCTTCATGCAGTTATATTTGCCAAGACACTGGGTACTTAAGTGAAACGACTTAAGTGTCTGTGTGTACCATTGTATACTCAAGGTAGACAATAAGAAACAGTGAGTTTGTAAATGATACATAGATATACTGCATAAGAAATGATAGGGCCTGGCATGGTGTCTGACACCTGTAACTCCAGAACTTTAAAGACCCCTGCTGGGTGTTTGAGGTCAGCCTGGGCTACTCAATAAGAATCCTTCTTAAAGGGACAGACTTTGGTGATAAAGACTGTGGAAAGGCTTGAATAGGAAGAACTCCCAAAGAGAGGAAGAGTGTCCAGCTTCAGGGATGACGTCCTCCTTGCTTTAGACTCTCACCTTCAGGGAAGTCAGCATCTCAGCATGGAGTTCCTTGAGTTAGTTATGTAGACAGTCAGACTCTCCCTTCTCTTCCCAGGACCTCAGCTTCAGATTTTCTCTGCTCCTCAAGCATTGTTGGTGTAGATCATTGTTCATTTTCAAAACTTGGTGTAACTGGCCTGTGACCTTTCTTTATTACCTGAAAGAAAAAAGTCCTATTGTGGACACAAGGGGAACTGCAGCACCCCACCCCACCCCAAAACAAAACAAAAGCATGACACTGAAATGCTTTCCTAGAGAAAATGAGTGTCTCAGTAGAAACCTCTCTTCTGCTCTGTCATTCTCTCTGCAGTAGTGAACGTGGGGGATGGTAATCATAATATGTTTACTACTTGGCTGCTGTTTTTGTTTTAATATTCAACTATAATCGTGTTTTAAAAGTTAAATGAAGAATAAACACAAATTATAAAAGCTCAAAAAAAGAAAGAAAAAAAAAGCAAAGAAAACCTCTCTTCAGACCCACCTTTACCCATGCAGAGCAGCTGGACATCCACCTTCCTGGAGGGGGATGCCTAGCAGAGAGTTGGCACGGCTGTTACAGGGTTAAGGGAAGGTGCCCTGGAGTCAGGATCAGGCTTATCTCAGTTCCCACGACACTCTTCTGTTTGACTTTACTTTTTTGTAAGCATCTACCATGAGTGATTCCTGGTTTTCTTCTTCAGAATGGACCCTCCCATGAGGTCAGAAGTGTAGTTTCTCCATTGCTAAATCTCCAGAGCCTAGGAGAATGTCTACTCATTATTCCATTCCTTTCTGCCAGGACTAACAGGGCTGTTGTGAGGATTAAGGTGAAGTAAAGTAGTGGCTCACATGTCTAGCAGGGAGGTTAGGGGTTAGTGAGTGTGAGCCTGTGCTGGCTCATCATTGCTCTGAACGAGGCTAGTTTTGGGTACTGGTTTTTAGTCTTGTTTTATATTTTGTTTTTAAAGTCCCCATAGTTTGTGGAATGCTGTACTCTTCCCCCCATATGTGAGATAGTGTATTCTGGCAACATTTTTCTGTACTAAAAATGTGAATAACACGTGTGGGACAAACTAATGGTTTGTGGTAATGATGCACTGTGGAATGTGACTCCTTCCTCTTTCCCCAAACCCACATCTGAAAGGGAGCTGGTGCCCTGCCAACTCCATACACACAGTCCCTACACTAGGCTGGCTGGTACATGGCTGGGAAGCTAATGCTGTCGGCCCAGTGTCTTCTGTCTGTTTCTGATGCAGTTCAGACCTGATGTAGACACTGTGTATGGGCATTGTCTATGTAGAGAGCCCCATGACAGGGCTTTATGAGTTTGTGCTCTTCACCAGCACCTTGACAAACAAGTACTCGCTAAACACTCACTAAAGGAATGAATGAAGTAATCTAGGGAGGACATCTTCTTAACTGCCTTGTGCTCCATTTTAGTGGAAACAGCTTTGATACTGGAGACACTCTGATTCCTTTTCTCGCTGTGTGGCATTTGACCAACTTGATCCTCTCAAGATCAACATGGGTGGCTCTTGAAGCTTAGGTGGCAGCTCATCTTTTTTCTCTTCTCTGATCCCCAGGGACAGTATGATTTGATCAAATGCCTGGCTCCCATTCGGGACCCCAAGACGGAGCAGGATGGACATGACATTGAGAATGAGTGCCTGGGGATGGCTGTCCTGGCCATCTCCCACTATGCCATGATGAAGAAGCTGCAGTTGCCAGAACTCCCCAAAGACATCAGGTACGCCTTCCTGCTAGCCTGAGTGGATAGTGGGGTCATGTTATTGATTTGGGACTGGGTTTTGCTTTATGTGGTCCAGCCTCCCAAGTGCTGGTGTTCCAGGCACGTTCCATCTCACCTAGCTGATGTCATTTTACTGTTCATCCTTCCTGTTTACTGCTGCAGTGTTTTTCTGACATCTCTCTGCATGATTCAGATTTTTGAATATTTGTACAAAGTAGCACTAAAATTGTGGCCTGATTTTTTTTTTTTTTTATGCTGTTCAAGACTCTCAGGAATGTGAGCTAGAGTGAAGTTTCTAGGCAGATGAGTGATCTGCATGCGCTCCATGCTTCCTGTCCTTCCCACAGTGACAGTGCTGTCTGTCGGAGTGCCTTCTGTAGCCTGGACTCAGTGGCCTGGGAGCTGGTTCTTCTGATGTGAGGAATGGTCAGTTATTAGTTATAGAAAATTGTATCAAGGTGTGGTTTGAGATTAATATTCAGTCTATGTAATTTCAGCCCATTTGTGAAATTGAATTGCATTTCCACTCACCAATGAGCCATAAAAGACAACCCCAGCTGAGCATGGTAGTCCATCCCTTTAGTCCCAACACTTGGGAGGCAGGGGCAGAGGCAGGCAAATTTTTATAAGTTTGAGGCCAGTCTGGTCTGTATAGCAAGTTCCAGGATAGCCAAGGATACATAGACACTGTCTCAAATAAAACTGAAAAACAAAATAAAGAAAGAGAATAAACAATCCCATTTTTAAGAGCTTATTTGTAAAAGATATAGCTCAGTGCTAGAGTCTCTTGCCTAGCATCTATGAGCATTTAGGACCATCCCAAGTACCATAGAAGAGGGACTAACCTTCAGGCGTACCCCTCCAAAATGAAGGGAGGGTTCTTTGTGGCTGTATTATTTATGATAGTAGCATGAATCTCATGAGGTTACTTCTATTTCTATCTTTTTTTTACAATAATTTATTTATTTTATTTTATGTATATTGGTATTTCGCCTGCATGTATATCTGTATGAGGGTGTTGGTTCACAATTACAGGTAGTCGTGAGCTGCCATGTGGGTCCTCTGGAAGAACAGTCTTTTTGTTTTTTGTTTTGTTTTGTTGATACAGGGTTTCTTTGTGTAGTTTTGGTGCCTGTCCTGATTCTTGCTCACAGAGATCTGCCAGGCTCTGCCTCCCAAGTGCTGGGATTAAAGGTGTACGCCACCACTGCCCGGCTGAAAGAGCAGTCTTAACCACTGAGCCATCTCTCCAGCCTATGTCTAGCTCTTTGTAATTGTCTACATCCGTGATCCTCTGGGATTAGATCCTGTTTTTTCATTTGCCTATCCATACAAGGAAAGTCATAGAGACATATATAATCATTTCTTGCTAACTTGTATGTAAAAGTTTTTTTTCAATTTTCTTTTAGCTACAAGCGATATATTCCAGAAACATTGAATAAATCCATCAGACAGAGGAACCTTCTTACCAGGATGAGAATAAATAATGTCTTCAAGGATTTCCTGAAGGAATTTAACAACAAGACCATCTGTGACAGCAGTGTGTCCACACATGATCTGAAGGTGAAATACCTGGCAACCTTGGAAACATTGACAAAACATTATGGAGCTGAAATATTTGAGACTTCTATGCTACTGATTTCCTCAGAAAATGAATTGAGTCGCTTCCCTTCGAATGACAGTGGCAGTGTTCTCTATGAAGTCATGGTGACTGGAAATCTTGGGATCCAGTGGCGGCAGAAACCAAATGTAAGTGGCTGTGGGTGTCTGATGAAGGAGACGAGAAGCTTCTATGTCACTGGTGTGTGCTCTGGAGCCTGTCAGAGTCCTTGTTTGCGTGAGCTCACCCCGTAGGCTAAATTCAATCACCTTGGCTGGAGGCCATGTATTACTCATCCCTCACATCCTAACTGAGCCATAGTTGAGGCAAGAACTGAACCTCAGCAGGCTTTGGGCTTCACAAAATAGATAATTACACTTGTGTTGTGAAGCTTTATTGAGATGTTTGTTTTATTGTACTGGGGATGGAATCAAGGGCCTAGAGCATGCGACACACCCCTCCCCGACTTGGTGTCACTACAGTGCTGGAGTCAAATCTAGGGCTTCACGTATTGAGGCAAGTGCTCTACTGCTGAACTATATCCAAAGCTGTTGGTCTTTGCCAAATGAGGTAAAGACAAGAGTTTACTCTAAGAGACATGTTCAAATTCCAGCTCCACTCCTATGGTTATGTGGTCTTAGGAGGGTTATTCTACCCATACAGGTACATAGGACTCATCTGTTAGGGAGAGTCGCATCTGTGAAGTTGTTTCTTAGTACCTGGGGGCAGATATTGTCTCATGATTCTGTGCAGTACCAAAATCTGTGGATGTTCATGTCTCCGAGATAATGATACAGTATTTTTATTTATTTAGCCTTCTGTGTACATTTGTCACATCTAGATTGCCTTAGAATACCTAATGTTATGTAAATCCTACATAACTAGTAACACTGGACTATTTAGGGAACAGTGACAAGAAAAGAGTGCAGGCAGGTACAGACACAGCATTACAGGACTGACACTTTGCCCATTGGCTATTGAATCTTTGCTCACAGAATTGGTGGATGTAGAACCCATGAAGTCAGTGGGCTGACTGCAGCTGCTGTTGTTGAGAGAACTGAATGGATGGCATGTGGGCACAGCCCCCGACTGATAATAACTGTTGATTGAATTACTGTAGCTGCATAGCTATTACTGCAAGTAATAATATTAAATGTAAGATTCATTTTTCTCCCCATGCTTTATTTTCATGCTAAAATAACAATACCAAATTACCAAGGGCTTTCTACATAGTAGTTAAAGTATAGATAGGCATGTGCCTAATCTCATGAAGATTATAAAAGCTGATATTTTATGGCTGGGGAAATGGTGACTCAGAGATGGTCTGACTGGTTAAGTAACTGGTACAGACAGGAAGTTAATGTGGAATCTGTTCTGCAGAGCTCGTGCTAGTCAACTGGATAAACTCATGCAGCTGTGTATTCTTCAGTGTGTCAGTTGTTGAAATATGGATTCATATCATCTCTTGTAAAGCCTCACTATTACAAAGTCAAAACATTGGCAGCAGGAGAAACTTGAGTTTTGCCCATTTGTGTTGGGGAAGCTCTGCTCTCTGCCTGTGCTGAAGCACACTATTGGTCTGGAATGAGGAGGCCTGTGGTTGGTGCATGCCCATTATGTCATCTCCAGCATCAGCATGCACGATGTAAATCGTGGAAGCACTTTAATCTGGGTGCTCATCAAGGGTTACTGGAGAATGAAATCCCAGGATTCTCTGATAGGACGCCATCATTTGTTTCTAAGCCAGTGGTCTCTGAGTTACTCTGACTTTGGGTATGCTGACTTTCTCTTCCGTGGGCCTTTGCCCTTTACAAAACTGCTTGAAGCACTGTCCTTTGACCAACAGAAAATGAGAAAGCTAACTAAATCATGTCGCTTTTGTTATCTTATCAGGTTGTTCCTGTTGAAAAGGAAAAAAATAAACTGAAGCGGAAAAAACTGGAATATAAACACAAGAAGGATGAAGAGAGAAATAAAGTCCGGGAAGATTGGAACAATTTTTCCTATTTCCCCGAAATCACCCACATTGTAATAAAGGAGTCTGTGGTCAGCATTAACAAGCAGGACAACAAGAACATGGTAAGCCTGCTCAGGAGATGTTCAGTCTGGCTCCTGAGAGAGAGAGAGAGAGAGAGAGAGAGAGAGACAGACAGACAGACAGACAGACACTGCTGAGGATGTCTCTGTGGTCCAGGATTTCCAGAGTGCCATTCCCAGTTCAAGGTCTGGCGATGGTCCCTTTTAAGCCAGAAGTCCTATTGCCAAGCTCTGTCAGTGTCTGCGTCAGAATTAGACTGGCGCATTTCAGTACCGTGCTTGGTCATTGCAAATGTCCATCTGCATTAGGGTTTTGAACCACCCGATGACGTTTCAGTGTCGACATTTAGTTTACAAGAACAAGTGACAGAGCCAGAGAGATGGCTCAGCTGTTAAGAGCAATCCTTTCAGAGGACCCAGTTTAGACCCCAGTGTTCATGTCCTGTGATTCAAAACCAGCTCTAGGAATCCAGTGCCTTTTTCAGGTCTCTGTGGGCACCTGCACACTTATGGCAGGCAGGCAGACAGACAGACAGACAGACAGACAGACACACACACACACACACACACACACACACACACACACACACACACGCGGGCACGGATAGGAAAGAAACGGAGTTAAATCAGCCCTGTTTTTATTTTACCATGTTAGTGTGGTGGCCAAAGGTGCATGGAGATCTATCCTAGACAAAAGCCCGCTATGTGATGGCCCTGCCCTAGGACTGGTATCCAGCTTCTTCCTTAGATTGTCCTGCCAATCTAATGCCTCCCAGTCTCCACCTCCCTAGGGAGTCCATACGTCTCAGGAGTGTCTTGAGAGCCTGGTCCACTGCACAACCAGACCTACATTCCCAAACCCAGCAAATACCACCTTCCCACCTTCTCAGTACTCTAGACAAGGAGCAGGAGGCGGTAAAGAGAGGGGGCTCTGCAAGGACCGCGTCCCTACCTGCCCTGCTCATGCACTAGACCCCACAGCAGAGCTGGATCCGACATCTGGCTTCTTTGCCCTTCATTTTGTTTTCTGGTCCTTCTGTCTTTCTGCTGTCTGGGCCACTCTGTGTATCATTGACTGTCCCTAAAGTTTATTACTGTAGGCTCTGGTTCATCTCCAGTCTATCTCATACTGTTAACCGTAAATTAATCTCTGATTTTAAAAGGAAAAGATAGAGCTCCCAAAGGCTGCCAGGCAGCTGCTTTGCTGAGCTGGGTGGGTCATCTGTAATAAAATGGTGGGAAGCCACACTTGGCACACGATTAGATTTCAGGCAAGTGGCAGGCCACACAGCAGCCCCACCAGGGTGTCAGGCACACCCAGGGACTCTGGGAGAGCAGAGAGAATGTCACCTCACTGGAGGACACAGCCTAAACAAGCAGGCCGGCTTGGCAGGGAAAGTGGTGGCTGCTCTGCCAGATAAACATGTTTTTGTTGTGGGAAGTCACCTCTGATGTCACATGTTGAGGACAGGCTAGTGTGACAGGCATGTTACAGAGTGGAGGGCGTCCACACCAGGGAAATACCTTGTTTTCCTAAAGCAGTGTCAGAAAGATAACACACAACTCAAAGGAAAGCCTACTGAGGTGGCTCAGGACACAGGTCCCAGCTCCTCTCTAGAGGTGCCTTTCTGACAGCCTTCTGGAAAGCAGTGGGACAGCAGGTGCAAACCTGCAAATATTCCTGTGGGTCTCCACTTAAGAACCCAGGGAATATGTTTTCCAGAAACCATGGGAGATGCAGATAGTGGCTTATAAGTAAGTGTTCAGTTCATCAGTATTTACAGTGTCAAAATACTGCAAACACGCTAGGTATACAAATAGTAGGCTCTGGAAAATGATCAGTTCATCTGAGTAGTGAGATATTACATAACTAAACTGTTAAAAAAGAAAACTCTGTAAACGGAATAAAAACAATGTAAATATTGATCTATAAGCTAGTACTGATAGACTTTACCAAGTTTTTGGAGGTTAGCATGCATGTGCATATGCTGTTAGAGCAAATGATCCATCTTCACGGTCACCCGTTTGTGGTAAGATTGTGAGTGGCTGTCATTTTCTTTGTCTACCTTCCCCCTTTTCAAACATTAAAACAAATAACTATCAGAAATAAAAACGTAGTTGAAGTGAACGGCTGGTGAGATGTTCAGTAGGTATAGACACTTGGCCACCAAGCCTGAAGACCCGAGTTCAGTACTAGGAGCCACACACAGTAGAAGGAGAGAACTGACTCCAGAAAGTTGTCCTCTGGCCTCAACATGTGCAGTGTGGCATGCATGTGTTCATGCACACACACATGCATGCACACACAAATAAATCTAATAAAAAATTTAAGAAGTAAAGAGAGAAATAGAACTGTTGAGAGATGTTGGGGGAAAAGGAGGGAGAAGCGTGTTATTGATACCTCACCCCAGGTCGTGGATTATAGTGAAGAGCCTGTGGTTTTGAGTCTTCAGAACAATGGTTCTCAACGTGTGGGTCACGACTCCTTTGGAATTTGAACAACTCTTTCATAGGGGTGCCTAAGACCATCTGCATATCAGATATTTACATTATGATTCATAACAGTAGCAAAATTAGATAGATATGAAGTAGAGATGAAAATAATTTTATTGTTGGGGTTACCACAACATGAGGGACTATATTAAGGTGTCGCTGTTGCTCAAATCTTAAATGGTCTTGTAATAAAAACCCATAGCCCGATAGTGGGGTAAATGTTGAAAGATCAGAGAGACAAGGAACAAGCCACTGCCACGTCTCACCTCTAACTCCTCAGCCTGAAAAACCTCAGCTGAAAAAGCCTCTAGCTGAAAGGGCCGTCTCTGCCGAAAAACCTTTAGTTCCTGTCTCCTCATGCCTTATATGCCTTTCTCCACCCAGCCATCACTTCCTGGGATTAAAGGTGTGTGTGCTACCCAGTACTGGGGTCAAAGGTGTGTGCCACCACTGCCTGGCTCTGTTTTCTCTCCTAGACTGAGTCAATCTCATGCAGTCAAGGCTGGCTTTGGACTCAGGTTGCAGCATCAGGAAGGTTGAGAACTGTTGCTGTAGAAGAACTGTTAGATATAGGGGTGTCAGTTCACTTTCCAATGGGGACCTGAGACTGCAGTGGAGAGCCATAGGGACTTGTATGGTACTTGATATTGGGAAAGTGGCAGGATTTGTCTGAGGCTGCCTGGCTGTAGGCCACACTTCTGCCAGGGTCATTAGGGCTTCTAAGGAGTTTCCATCCCCCAAGGAATGTGAGGGGTAAGGGTGGTGGTGACAGCAGCTCAGTGGTCTAGTTAATCACAGTGGGCAGCCTTGTAAGACCACAGCAGAGTGGGGTTTACATTTTATGAGCAGCTCCATCCTGTCTGAGCTGCCAGTCACATCTGGCACCCAGTTAGTGCCCCCATATTGAAAGTCAGAGTTCACACTAGGCACATGGGCCT
Organism: Onychomys torridus; assembly: GCF_903995425.1. Taxonomy (NCBI): domain Eukaryota; kingdom Metazoa; phylum Chordata; class Mammalia; order Rodentia; family Cricetidae; genus Onychomys; species Onychomys torridus. The sequence goes on from NC_050444.1 coordinate 119,531,925, forward strand.
CTGGGTCTGCCAGGTTACGGTGCTGCAAAAGGAGCAATCCCAAGAAAGGCACCAGAAACACCTGTCCTTGGAAGTTGGTTCTTCTCCACCGACACCAACACTAAGGTGCCAGGCATTTCCTCCTCTAAGGACCTGACAAATGTCAGCTGCTTTATTTACCATATCAACTCTGTGGTGCTAGTTATCCCTATTTTACAGAGGCACGAAGAGGTTAAGTAACCTGTTAAGGACACACAGATTCATGGTTAAACAACATGAAATTGCCTCTAGTTGACCATTTTGAATATAAAAACAGTGAATTGGCTATGTTTGAGCCCAGTATCAGGTAGAGATGCTGTGAACCGGAAGAGGCAGGCTGCAGAGCCTGTGATTCACTGCTGTGCCCTCTGCCCACCTGAGAACATTCCTGCTCTCTGCTTCCACTCTTAGAGCAGGCAGTACTTGGCCTTTCACAAAAGCAGAATGCCAGCAAGCTGCCAAGTATTGCTGATTGTCGATTCTCTCTGCATCTCCCACACACCTCTCATGCTGCTCAGGAGACTAAGGTGCTACTTGTATTCCAGGTGGGGCCTGCTTCAGCCAGCTTCCTCCCTACTCTAGAGCATTTGGACTTTGCTTCTCAAAGGTATCTGCAGGTAGGTGCCAGCCACATCAGGATAGTGATGTAACTGTGATATGTCTTCTCTCTCACCAGGAACTGAAGCTCTCTTCTCACGAGGAGGCCTTGTCCTTTGTGTCCCTGGTAGATGGCTACTTCCGGCTCACAGCAGATGCCCACCATTTCCTCTGCACTGATGTGGCGCCCCCACTGATTGTCCACAATATACAGAATGGCTGTCATGGACCAATCTGGTTGGTTCCAGAATGCTCTCAATTATGTTTGGTGTGCGAAGAGCTCAGGTTTTAGAGGTAGAAAGTCTAGTCCCCTTAGCTCCATGTGTGCCAGTTGTTGAGGCTGGGGCAGTAGGCCAGTGGCTAGCACTTGGAGGCACCTTCTTTCCTTACTGTGCTAACTGATCTTCCATCAGCCCTTCCTGTCATTTCCTGCCATGGCCATTACAGCATGCCTGACTACTCCCTTAGTTTGGTATCTGCTTCTTGTAGTTCAACCCCTTCACTTCTCCATAGCCAGCTCCTATCATCCTGTCCAATACTGCGCACTTCAAGGGAGACCGGATGCAGATCTTGAAATCTTAGGAATTGTCTTCATCTGTATTCCATGTGACATGCTTTCCCCTTTCTTCCCATCTTGGTTCCCCGAGAGAATAGTTTGGTGGTATGTGGTCACTGGCTGAGAGAGGCCCACAGCCTCGGGAGACAGGCCCTGAGGGATTGCAGAGCAAGGAGCTGGCCGCCCTGAAAGCATCTTTCTCTGGTGTTCCAGTTTCAGTTGAGCCTACAGACACTGGCACTGGCTTTTCCTGATGTGGGGAATGCCCTTCCTCTAGGGCAGTGGTTCTCAACCTTCCTAATGCTGTGACCCTTTAATACCGTTCTTCATGGTGTGGTGACCCCAGCCATAAACTTATTTTGTTGCTACTTCATAACTATAATTTTGCTACTGCTATAAATCAAAATGTAAATACCTGATATGCAGGATATCTGATATGTGAACCCCTGAATGGGTAGTGATCCACAGATTGAGAACCACTGCTCTAGGGTCTCCACAGCCCTTCCTTCCTTCAGGTGTTAGCTACTGCCTTGTCCGAGAAGTCTTTCTAATCACCTTATGTAAGGTGACAACATACTGGTCCTCCCATTCCTCCCTCTGAGTACTGTGTTGTGCTCTGCTTTCCTTCAGTGGTGCTCACTACCTCCTTACCACCAATGTTTAGTTGGTTTTAGTTTCCAAGACAGGGTTTCTCTGTGTAGCTTTGGAGCCTGTCCTGGATCTCACTCTGTAGACCAGGCTGGCCTCAAAACTCACAGAGATCTGCCTGCCTCTGCCTCTCAAGTGCTGGGATTAAAGGCGTGAGCCACCACTGCCCAGTCCAATGTTTAGTTTTATGTCCGTGTTTCCTGTTTGACTTGCTTCTCTTCCCAGAGAATGAGCCTCCTAAGGCAGGCAGAACCATGTCCACATTGCTTACTGCTATTTTGGCATGCACAGCAAGGACATTGAGTGAGAGTGAAGGAATAAATGGTGTATGTTTGTGGGCAGCTGAAATCTACTATTCAAATTGAATTAAGCATTGAAGAGTCAATGATGGTTTGCTAGGTCTCAAAGAAGAGATGGTGTGTGTTCCATCCAGGTAAGGCACTAATATGAGCGACGGTATGGAGATATCAATGACCATATGGCATAGTTGGAAAGTTCTTGAAGTCTCTGCTTTTCTTTTCTTTTTCTTTCTTTCTTTCTTTCTTTCTTTCTTTCTTTCTTTCTTTCTTTCTTTCTTTCTTTCTTTCTTTTCTTCTTCTTCTTCTTCTTCTTCTTCTTCTTCTTCTTCTTCTTCTTCCTTCTTCCTTCTTCCTTCTTCCTTCCTCTTCTTCCTCCTCTTCCTCCTTCTTCCTCCTTCTTCCTCCTTCTTCCTCCTTCCTCCTCTTCCTCCTCCTCCTCCTCCTCCTCCTCCTCCTCCTCCTTCTTCTTTTTAGGGGGGTTAGAGGGGTTGGTTTCCAAGACAAGGTTTCTCTGTGTATCCTGGCTGTCCTGGGACTCACTGTGTAGACCAGGCTGGCCTCAGACTCACAGAGATCCACCTGCCTCTGCCTCCTGAGTGCTGGGATTAAAATGCGTGCCTCCACTGCCTGGCAAGTCTCTGCTTTTCTAAAGCACCCTGACCACATGAGTACTCTTTCCACCAACACTTGTCAGTGTGCTTACCAGGCATGTTCTGTGCCCTCTGCATATCATGACTCACTGCATTGGGGAATACAAAGGAGTATAAGGCGTGTTCTCCTCTGCTCTTTCACTCATCACTGAGGTATCTGTCTATTCGGCTCGTTACTGAGTAAGCACTTACTGTGAGCCGGGCCTCTTGTGGTCATGAGGCTACTGCAGGAAAGAAAGGACCCACCTGCCCTCCTCAGCCAGGCTCCTTTCCAGTTAGAATGAGGAGCTGCAGAGGGCCCAGCCTGGGACTCCTGCTGCTGTATCCTTGGCAGCCCTTACCAGTATTAGGCGACACTCTTCTCCTGAGACATGTAGACAGTGTCTTTGGAGAACTTGGGGACAATCAAGCAGACCTCTGTGTGTTGGGGGACAGTAGGTGAGTTCTAGTCCTTGGACACTCAGGGTGTCTCAAGTTCCTCCATATCGTCACCTGCTTCATGCCATGTCAGAGAGGACTTGAGGACCAGAAGCCTGTGCCAGTGCAGGGGAATGGCTGTCCCAGGGAGTTGAAGTGCTGTGCTGTGAGCCTCTGTTCCTTTCCCTCTTCCCTCCAGCACAGAATATGCCATCAATAAGCTGCGGCAAGAAGGGAGCGAGGAGGGGATGTACGTGCTGAGGTGGAGCTGCACTGACTTTGACAACATCCTCATGACCGTCACCTGCTTTGAAAAGTCTGAGGTCAGTCGGGACACAGGTGTGGGCCAAGAGACACAGCCACAAGATATCTGCCCATTGCCATCCAGCCCAGGAGCTGTGGCAGAGAGGAACCCCTCTCCCTGGGTCTATGAGCAAGTCCCTGGTAGTCTGGCAAGAATATCCTGTCTGATAGGACACTCAGTAGCCAAGACCCTGTCTCCTTGCTTATGGCCACTTCTCCCTCCCTCTCTCCCCTTTCCTCCCCTCTTCCCTCCTTCCTTCCCTCTCTCCTGCTTTCTACCCTCTTCCCTTCTCTTCTGCCTCCTCTTGGCAGAACTGTAGCTCTGGAAGGCGGAACGTGACCAGAAAATCGCCTCCCACCAGGCACATGTGAATGCCAGCAGAGTTATCTAGAGTGGCTTACTTTATACTCAATGGCGGAATTATCAGACATAGAACTGTGCTTGCCTGTGGCATTCTCTGGTGTAGACCAGTAAGTACCAAAAGGCCACCTCATCAACAGGGCCTGTTTTCCCCAGCAGTAGTTTTGAGCATTTTGACATAAATTGCTGTCCCAGGGTATATGCCATATAAACATCCACATGTGGCTTCAAACCAAGAATGAAGTGGGAGAAATGAAGACCATGTATGGGTTTAAGATCGCTGACTCATGATCTCTCAAGTGCCTTTGTTGTTCATGCAGCTTTTTAGAATGCTAAGTGAAGTATGTTAGAGGTTAGTGAGGGTGATTAGTGAGAGGATTTGTTTGTTTGGGGTTGGAGTTTTGTGGTTTGTTTAGTTGTTTGTTTTTGTTTTGTTTTTTTGAGACAGGGTCTCTATGTAGCAGTCACTGTCCTGGAACTTGCCATGTAGACCAGGTTGGCCTTGAACTCATGGAGATTGGTAGCCTCTACCTCCTGAGTGCTGGAATTAAAGGTATGAGTAGCACCATGCCTGATGAAGGTAGTGAGTTTCACAGTGTTAGTCTACATTAAGTCTACCAGGAATCACAGCACTAACCTAGACTGGAAAAACGAGTGGGTAAAGGCGACTGGATGGAGGCCAGGCCTTAGCAGATGGCACCAATCAGACAAAGGAGAGAAGTACCAGAGAGCCCTGGCCTTGGGCTCTGTCAAGAGTGGAAGGAGGAAGTCACATAAGGAACCCCGTGCTGCCAGGCATCCTGGATAAAGTTCCAGGAGTGTTCCTGAACAGCTGGACCTCAGGGCTGACTGGGGCTCAGTGGCTCAGAACTTGTCAGGCTTGGTACCGTCACAGGATGCCTGCTTTCATTTGCTCATCAGTGTTTGGAGGAAGTTTAATAGGATGAATGTCTCTGTAAGATAGCCCCGCCTCCTAAGTAGAATCAACCTAGGTCAGTGTCTGAGTAACACAGCCTAGTTGGTCAAGTTACCCGGAATGAGAAGAGTCACAAAGAGGATTGTTTATTTCATCTGACCAGGCACAGGCTAACATTTTACATACATACAGTCGGTTAAAGCTTACAGAGTCCTTATGACAGGTAGTGCTATCCTCATTGTATGCGTTTGTATGGATGAAGTAACCTTGTGGACAATGATGTTTTAAGTATTATGTCCCAATTTACACCATAAGGAGATCTTCCTGGCACAAATCCTCGATCCCTTTCTAAGAAGACCCCGTGGAAGAAAGCTGCACAGACTCTTTTTGTGGAATTGTGGACTGGATGGACAGCCAGATACCAGCCTCCACTTTACTTCTCCCTGGGCTGGTTCATGTTATGCCAGGGCTCAATCTGAAAGAGTTCTGGGTGGAGTCAGCTATCACAGCTCTTACTGCATACATGGATAGGGTAACTTCCAACTGCCACCTATCTCTTTCTCCTTCTCTGAAAGTCCCTCCATTGTGATGCCTTTCTTTTTTCTTGTATGACCAACTGAGTTTAATTAGGATTGCTTATAGGATCACAGGCACTAGTAGCTATACCATGAAGCTATACTGTACTAGTATCTATACCATGAAAGAAAATGCCTCTTCCTTCCCCAGCAGCTGTTAACTGTATGTATATAGCCTTGGGAGGAATAGAGTCTCCTGATCCCTCCTCTCTCCATGATAAAATGTTAACCAGTGCAGTCTTGTCCTGACAGTCACAGCTACTCAGTTCACTAGTGCGGCAGCCATGTTGTCCAGGAAAAAGGGGTTCTTCCACACTCCACCTCTTCCTCCTCCTCTTCCGTGTTTTCTGCCCCTTCTTCCATCATGTTCCGTGAACCTGAGAGGACATGGCAGAGATACTCATGTGGAGATCAGCTTTCAACAATTGGTATTCTGAAAAGTGTCAAGTTTTTAAAACTATGCAACAATCCTCTGACATTTTCATAGCCTTCATTTTACAGGTCATTTCTGTGAGATGTAACAACACTTCTGTAGCTGTATGGTCTCCGTACGCTGATGCAGTGACTCCCTTTATCAGTGCCTTTTCCTGGCACTGTTCATTATTGACCTACTGGTTGGTTGGTTTGTTGGTGGAGTTTATTTGGGGATATTTTTAGATGTATGTTTTCTACACCCTCTTGCTCAGTGCTCCCTAACATTAACATTACCTGACCCCATTCTAAACAGGATTGTTTTTTTGAATGGCAGGTGTTGGGTGGCCAGAAGCAGTTCAAGAACTTTCAGATCGAGGTGCAGAAGGGCCGCTACAGCCTGCATGGCTCTGCCGACCACTTCCCCAGCCTGAGAGACCTCATGAACCACCTCAAGAAGCAGATCCTGCGCACGGACAATATAAGCTTCGTACTCAAGCGCTGCTGTCAGCCTAAACCTCGAGGTTTGTCTCTGCCAGAGCAAGGTTGTGCCCCTCTGAGATGCCCTTTGCCATTTCACGATGCTTTATCCGTGTGGACCGAAGGATGCTGTCTGGGTTAAAGGAACTGTAGCCCTAAGTGGTTTTCTTTGAGCTCTGCTGCAGGTCTGTCCTCATGTCAAGTCTCATCCTTCTAGTAAAGCAGTCCTCAACCTGTGGGTTGCAACCCTTTGGGGGGGTGAATGACCCTTTCACAGAGGTCAAATATCAGATACCGTGCATATCAGATATTTACATTATGATTCATAACAGTAGCAGAATTACAGTTGTGAAGCAGCAATGAAATGATGTTATAGTTGGGGTCTCCACACCATGAGGAACTGTATTAAAGAGTCGCAGCATAGGAACGTTGAGACCCACTGCTCTAGTGCCAGTGTTGTGTGTATAACAGACACACACCTCTCCTCACCACCCAGTGAGGTTGCAGAAAGGGTGCTTGGGAATGATTAACAGCGACTTCTCTGTTCTTTGAGCGGAGAGGCTCGGGCCTCACCTGTCTTTAGTATCAGACAAATGCTCCTGCCGTGTCTGGGGCCAAAGAACTGTGTTAGATGGGAAGACCCAGACCCTGCTCTCGAGATTGTGTAGTCTAGTGAAGATATGGTACAGATCACTGAGGCACCTCAGTATTTGATGGGTGATAGATACCATACCCTCAAGTGAAAGAAATAGGTAAAATCTCTGAGTCATGTGGCTGGGCAGCAGGAGGCAGATCTTGACAAAGTGTTGGGTGATGGGGCGGGGGGGGGGGAGGAGTCACGACTTGGAGTATTTATGAAATAGTGTGCCAGGCCAGGGCAGGTGCTGCAGAAAGCGTCTGGAGGGCCATATTGTGAAGCAGAGAAGGAAGGAAGGAAGGAAGGAAGGAAGGAAGGAAGGAAGGAAGGAAGGAAGGAAGGAAGGAAGGAAGGAGAGAGAAATGGGGCTGAGGAGAGCAGATTTGGGGCTATAGGAGGCCTTGGCTGCTCTACCAAGGATCTGGGACCTTCTACAAGCAGAGGACTAGGTAGAAGGATCAAGAATTAAAACTCAGGCAAGGGACCAGGGACTCACCTGCTTTTGGTTATACTCTGAGAGTAGTATGACTAATGTTATTGAGGTAGACTTCTTGTCTCAGAATGTGAGTGTGAAAGTGTGCTTTGGGGGTTACCTGGCCAAGGGCTCATCTTGCAGAATGAGATGAGTCATGGTAAATTGGGAGTCAGAGCCCCATATATTGGGGTTTTTGTTTCTTCACCCCAAGATGCTGCTTTGCCTTTGTCAGATCTGTGCTGGGAAGTCTCGGGCCTTGAAGAGGATGCAGCTCATTAGCTCTTGACACTAGCCTTGGAGCAGGCTCTTTGAGACAATCTTGTTCTTTAAGGGAATTACCTTTGAGTCGTCAGGAAAAATAGAAAGGGCCTGGATTCTTTTCCGGAATTTCTAGAGATTGAACCCAGAGTCCCATGCACACAAGTCAAGTGCCTGCCCTTCAGCTAAGCTAAACTTCCAGCCCAGGGCTTTGAGTTCCCAATGTGTGACTTATATGTTAGCCCCAGCAGAAGGTGAGTTCTGAATGTAGTGAAAGAGGAAGGACTTGTGTTCTTGTCTATCAGATAGGGCTACCTACCAGCCTCAGAGAAGAACCGTACCCTTTGTTTTATGCTAGATGATGTGCCACAAAGGGCAAACACCACATCTGCCTCTTGCCATGAGACCTCAGAGCTCCCCTTGGTCCTGTTTACTCCCATGATCTCCCTTCTGCATGTTAAAACAGATCTTCCTTCCCTAGGGATTGTGCTCTGTGGGAGAACACAGCATCCGTAGGAATGGAGAAGGCTGGAGACAAGGATGTGCTTTCCTTACAGGGTCCCTGTACAGAGTTCTGATATAGCTATCACCTCTAACAGCATAGACCTGGAGGCTGGTAGCTGTGGAAGGAACAGCATGGGAACAGAGTGAGCACCTCTTGTGTGGCTTCTCCTGAGGCGCTTCTGGAACTGAGCACTGAAGGTGCTTATGCACTCTCCAGACAAGGTCTGGGTTTCACTCACTGCTCTGTGACTCATGAGGAGCCCAGATGTACACAGAATCATGTACAGTAGTGTTCATCAGGTGATAATTTTGGAATAGCTTCCACTCTAGCAGTAGCTACTATGTTCCAGGTAGCTTAGTGACTATTTCATTATTGTTTTTCCCACATAGGAAGTTGGTTTCAGGGACATTCAGTGACTTGCTCAAGGCTCCACAGCTAATGCCATCAGTAGTAGTTAGAGTAGTAGCAGTGGATAACAATAATGACTACTAACACTTAGTAAGTGTTCGGTCTGCCAGTTGGAAGGCCTTACATGATGTGTGCCATTTAATTGTCAGAATAATCTAGGACGCCTTTGTCCCTATTGCACTTGGCCAACACCTAAGAGGAGGAAGAGTGGAGATGTGAACACACACTGTCTCACCTGAATCCACTGATTTTTTTTTTTCCTCTCGATTCCATCTATGTATACTTTAAGGAGGAGCAGGTACTATGGTGAGCCAACTCTGCAGAGGGAGGGAAGGCTGAGGGAACCCAGTGTGGAGCCTCCTCATGTTGGTTCTCAGAGCTTGCTTGCTTGCCTCTGCCACCTGCAGATTAAAGAAGTCAGGAAAGTGTGACGCAGGAGTGTCATTTCAGGTTGCTCAGTTTCTCTGCTCTCTTGATTGTAGGGTTCCCAGAGCCAAACACTTTGATCTGGGTTTTATACTGGAACACACAACTCTTCATGTAATAAAACCAGGGGAAAGACAGGAGGCCAGCCAGTAATATGATAGACAGGTTAACCCTTGGTTAGGCCCAGTGCCCATCTCCACACGCTATGGAACCTCTCAGTGCCCAGATTTCTGCATCTTCCTCAGTACAGGAATGCATGCTGCTGCTTTGCACTCAGTTGCCCCTGTGGAGGACAGCTGCATTCTGATGTACAAGGCTGGAGCATTTTGGTGAAAGGCAAGGATGGTGGTTGATCATGAGACAGTTGCTGCCAGTGGTGGAGCCTTTGATGAAACTAAAGGAAGCTGTTCTGGGCATGGTCTCATCTATCCCACTTAACAACCTGAGGAGGACACAGTGTTCTTGTACAAAATATGCTCATGGCAGTTAAGTGCACCCCCCCCCCCCCCCCCCCCCCCCCCGCTACCCTAGTGCAGACACACACCCAGGTAATCAAGCATGAGCCACTCTAGATCCATGCTCCTTTCTGATTCCTAGAGTGTATGCCGCCAACCTCTGTCCACATGTCACCAGACAAATAGACTCATTGCATATGACACCTTTCCTTCCTCAGAACAGCTGTACATGGCTGGATTAAACTATTTTACTAGGGAATAGGCTAGAGTCAAGAGAACTGTGGAAGGGATGGGCTCAGCAAAAGGAGCACCCAGAAGATGCCTGAAGCCAGTTTCTGGTGCTTAGATTACACCTCAGGGTCCTGAGCACTCTGTGAGCCCTTCCTCTCTGGTTTAGGAAGCCCTCTGGTTAAGCTGCTGATTGATTCTCTTTGAGCCTTTGTTCTGATCTGTGGTTCAGATAAGGATGCTGACAATTCCTAAGTCTTGGGCTTATCCTGAAGGCACAGGAGTTAACATTTGTAGAACCTACCTGCATAGAGAAAACAGAAAGTGTGAATGTAAACAGAAAAAACCAGGGGGCCCTCCTCTAAGGGAGAAGGTTTGAGGAGCCTTGTGGTGTGGTAACTAGTGCTTAGTAGCTTATAGCCACTAAGCATACAGTGGCACTATGGACTGTGCCTTGCCGTTTTTTGCAGATCTTTTGGGAACTTTCTTATCAGAAACCAAGAATCAGGATTCCCATGGGACGGTATTTCTCCCTGAACTCATTACTGTCTTCCAATGCAAGAAAGTGGAACAGGGGTCCAGCTGAGGGAAATAAGTGATGTGCTCAGGGACTGTACCAGGTCTGCCTGATTCCCAGAGGATTTTGCACTATGTTCAAATTTGGAAGGTTATGTTGCATCATTATTACCTTGTAGCTTGCTAGAGGATAAATTCCCTGTAGCCCATGTAACCCTGACCTGGCAGACCTGGTCAAGTGTTGCATTTGCTGTTTAACTTTGTGGAGCTTGGGGAATGGCTCACTCCTAACCCACATGCTTACAGGTTGTAGCTTCATCCAGCACGATTTCTAGGACACTCATACTAGGTTGCCTTCCCCTCTGTCTGTGTAAAGCTTGTGGATCTCTTTTCAAAGGGTTCCCTAGGCTCAAAGCGTCCTCATTCAGTTCACACCCAGTGAGGAATAGCATGCCTGCCTAGCAGACACAAGGCCCTGGCTTTGATTCCCAGCACCACAAAGTGAACAAAACCAAGTAACTTGCTGAGCACTCATTATGTCCTAGGCTGTAGAAATAGAGCAGAAAACGAGGCCGACACAGTCCCTGCTTCTTGAAATTTAGTGTTGTGTTTTGTTTGTTTAAGTCTTTTTGAGACAGCTCAGGCTGTTCTGACCTTGAATTCTTGATTCTTTTGTTACCATCTCTCAGATGCTAGGATTTACAGACATGTGCCACCACATCTAGCTATTCTTAGATTTCTGTGTTCATTTCCTAGGGCCAGGATTTACAGGCATGTGCCACCACATCTAGCCATTCTTAGATTTCAGTGTTCCTTTCCTAAAGGAAACTTCCTTCACCTCTGTTACCAGGACAGATCCTGCTGTGTGAACCTTGGATAAATCGTAGCTCTTTATGTGACTGCTGATTCATGTTGACTCTGTCATTAGCCTGTGAGCAACTAGAGGGTATGAATTAAGCATTTACCCAATAGAGATTCATTGACTGATAGAACTAGCAAACATGTTCAGTAAGCCCCATGGCTCAGCATACATTGGATGGCCAGGATCTAGGACCTGCAAAATGGTGCTCAGAATTCTCTGATCTCTTCCACAGAAATCTCCAATCTGCTAGTAGCCACCAAGAAAGCCCAGGAGTGGCAGCCCGTCTACCCCATGAGCCAGCTAAGCTTTGATCGGATCCTTAAGAAAGATATTATACAAGTAAGTCCCCACTACAGGCCTTTGTCCAGCTTTGATCCCGACTCCCCATAGGGGAACCCCTAGAGATATGAGGGGGAAATAAAGTCTGCTCTGGGGAAATTGTAGTGGAAAAGAACTAGGAGGTTCACTTTCATAGGTAAAGCCACTCAGCCACACCCTCCATTTTACCCAGTCTTGCCAATGGCCACCCCCTGAGATACTAATCCTTGATGGATGTGTATCAGTAGGGTATAGGGCTACCTAGGGTAGAGGTATGGGAGGTTGGTCTCTGTGGTAGGAGTCTGGGCTGATGGTCCCCAGCCCACAGAGGGCTGTGCCATTGTATCTCTGGGGCTCAGTCCTACTTTTTCAGAGGGGACTTCCAAAAGGAATGGAAGAGAACAAAGACCACAAGACAGGACAGGACAAGAACTAGCTTCAGAAAGGAACCCTCCTGGGGAATAAGACCATTGCCCCACCCTTTGCTGGGGCAGCCTTTGCTACCTAGAATCTCAGGCTCAGCCAGGCCAGAGGGTAAGTACTGTCTAGTGTAGTTGGCATGTGTATGCAAGATCTGGTCTTGGAAGGGCAGAGATCGTTTCTTGGGGAAGGACACCAAAGCAAAGTCACAGAAGGTGAGTCACCAAGTCTCTGGTCAGACAGGGAACTGTGTGGAAGGAAGCTGGAGTGGACACTGGCCTTTGTGGGTTCTGTTACCTAGTCCCTGGAATTAAGTCATCCTTTTGGGGAAGAGTAATTGCCTTGAAAGCATATGCCTTTTATGGAATGTCTGGGAACGCAGCTTCCCATAATGTTGATGGATCACCTCATGACAGATGCAGCTCTAATGAATAGTTGCAGCAGCCGGGGAGGATAAATGGCCATTCCACTGTGACAGGTGACAAATGGTGGTGTTCGTGTAAATTAATACACCCGACCGACCAACCGTGGTATATCTTTCTGTAGGGAACAGGACTGGCTCCCGGGGTATCCACCAGATCTGTTTTCTGTATTTTCCAGAGCTTCTGTAAGAGCTCTCAGAACCATGAAACAATATACTCCAATTTACACATTTCCTGGGGCTAATGTTAGCAGCTCAATATGATTCATGAATCGTGTTTTGATTTTTAAATATGAAGAAGAATTAGAGATCAGAAGTATTGAAAGTCAGTCTGGAAGGGTCCTTAGAGATAGACAGATCATTCTGTACATGGTAGTCTCATCTGATGGAATGGTCTCCTTCCTTCCCATAGGGAAGGACCAGCTCAGTCCTCAGCTTGGACAGATGCTGATGTGATTTGTGCTTCTCAAGCTTCTTATGCATATCCTTGTGGGTGTTGTAAAGTGGTGGGCCGGGCCATGGGGGTGGAGGTCCAGAGTGAAAAGAGCATGGACTGAAAGGCTCTGAAACAGAACCCATGGGCTCATCAGTTGAGTTTCTATACACTGGCAGAATCAACACCAGAAGCCTTTATAGCTAGGAGACATTGGGCTGCAGGTGCCCTTCTCATCCCATTTACAGAAACTGGACCGAGATCATGCACCACGAAAGAATGCATCTTAATTAAATGGCCAGTAAGCATCAGAGTGAGGGGTTGAAGGCCCCTCTACTTTGTCCCCCTAGCTGAGACTAGAGGTGCCACCTGGCAGAGCCTGCTCTGGAGCCCTGGGTAACACTGATATGGCTGGCTGTTGGACACTGTTCACAGGTTTGTGATAGACTGCAGCTGGGCTACCGGCTAACCCTTGAGGCAGAAAACAGGCTGCTTTTCATGAATGGGGCTGTCACGGGGTCCAGGAATGCTTTCTCATCGGTGCTGTGTATGCCTAGGAGTTCTGTGTTTTTCTGGAGACCTGATAGGACAAGGCCCTGTTTGCCTTGGCCTCATCCCACTGTGTTCATTGTCCCATTGAGGACTCAGCCCTGACTTGAGCCATCGTGAAGCTGCAGACAGAGGTCAGCCAACTTTGTGCTTCCCCTCCAGGGAGAGCACCTCGGCAGAGGCACGAGGACACATATCTACTCTGGGACCCTGCTGGACTACAAGGACGACGAGGGAATTGCTGAAGAGAAGAAGATAAAAGTGATCCTCAAAGTCCTGGACCCCAGCCACAGGGACATTTCTCTGGCAAGTGCAACCCCATTTCTGGAGCTGGTAGAGTGAGTTGGCTGGGGAAACCTCTGTGCTTTTGGGCTGTGTGGTTGGCATCAAGACCATCTGTGGTCTTTCCATCAGATTCCTCCTGCTGTACTGTCTTAGGCAGACTGGCTCTGTGGAGGGAGTAAGGGAAGGCTGATGGTGAGGAAGGTGGAGAGGAGAGCAGGAGGCTCCTGTCTGGTCCTGTCCCCCAGTGTGATCCTGTGGATCTCTGGAACAAGCAGAGTGGGCTCCGAGCTCTGAAGTGATTTCCCAGGCTCCTACACATTTGGAAACATGAAGGTCCAAAGGAGTCAAATTACTTGACCAGGATCTCTCAGTCTGTTGAGTGTAGAGCAGGAAATGTGGCTTCATGCTTATTCCAACAGTGATAACCCTTGAATTTCATGGCATTTAAAGGATGACAGTAAGGCAGGCCTGAGAGGCTGATGGGAAAATTGGTAGGTAGTTCATCCCACCTGCCTTACTCTGCATTGTTGGGTTTTCTAAATAAATCCCACACCTTAGCTAGAGTGGCCCAGTAGTCAAGGCGTATCTGTGCTACTGGACAACCAGGAGGGTATTTTTTTAGGACTGGGAGTGACAGTGGTGAGTTTTTCTGGGATCCACTGATAGTCCTTAGCAATTCAGGCTGAGCCAGATATCCCTTGGTTCTTTTTCCCACAGGCCTTCTTTGAGGCAGCCAGCATGATGAGACAAGTTTCCCACAAACACATCGTGTACCTCTATGGTGTCTGTGTCCGAGATGTGGAAAGTAAGTTTGTTTTCCCTTGTAGAGGACAGCTGGTCCGGCTCGGGTGGTACTGTGAAGACTCTTGGGCCTCTAACTCTCATTTAAAATGGGAAAATCAAGTTCATTTGCAGAAATCAGTGGTGGCCATGGCTTGTTTTTCACTTGAACATTTCCTTCTGGTTACTCTGGGCCCATGTGGTTTCTTGAGGCAATCCAGTGAGGAATGCAGGGCTTGGGGAAGGTGGTAAGAGTGGATCCTGAACTAGGACTGGCCTTTCAAGAGACTCCTGCCAGTAAACTGGAGCTGGCTTCGACCTCTCTGCTGTCAGGTTGGGCCTTTAGCTGCTCAGAGAGGTGGCCTCTACTCTGAATTTCTGATATGAATGTCCAGGAAGAGGAATTTTTTGTTTGTTTTTAAAACCCAAGCTCTTCAATTTGTGAGCGCTGTAGTGCTGGCTACTCTTGTGTTCACATGGGAGACTTAGTGAGGGGAAGTTTTGTCCTATGGGAGGCCCAAACGCTGTGCTGTAGTATATGGTGCTATCAAGCAGCAGTGGTGATAGTCACCACTCTGTATCCTTGTTCTGTGTGTCAGACACCCAGCCAAGACCTTCTATGCCTTGTTTAGCGATCCCCTCCCCCCATGGTCCCTAGGAGAGGTAAGGATTACTATTTGTGTACATACAGATGAAGGCTGAGGCTCAGGAAAGGCCATCCCTTGCTGGAGGTCATCTAGATTGGAAGTGGAAGAACCTAGGGTTAAGTCAGCTTGACAGTGGAGCAGTGTCTGTAAAAGTGCATTCTGGTAAGGGTGAGAAAGAATTCCCTCTAGACAGACAGAAGGTTCCAGATGTGGCTGTTTCTGTATCTGCAGATATTATGGTGGAAGAATTTGTGGAGGGGGGACCATTGGATCTCTTCATGCACCGGAAAAGTGATGTACTTACAACCCCCTGGAAGTTCAAAGTTGCCAAACAGCTGGCCAGTGCCCTGAGTTACTTGGTAAGAATGTTTTCATTCTGGTGGTTATCCCCATCAAGACCTAGAGTGTTCTCCTGGGGTAAGTGGGTATGATGGAGGTGAGGGTGAGAGATTCTGGTAAGCAGGTTGAAGGGGCTTGTATCAGGTTCTGGGTACAGAAGAAAGAGTTCCGTGTTGGTGCACTAGTGTGCCTGGCACTTGGTGCAAAGTAACTGGGCACTGTTCTGTAGGCTTACCTAGCACTCCTGTTGAGAAGAAAATGGCACCATGTTGGGGACTGACTGTATTGAATAATCGCAAGACGGGGGACATGAGCGCTTTAGGCTGTTTCTCTGTTGCTGTGCTGAAATACAGAACCAACTGGAGGAGGAAAGGGATTGTTTGGCTGACAGGTCCATCACTGAGGGAAGCCAAGGCAGGAGCTGAAGGAGAGACCACAGAGGAAAGCTGATTACTGGCTTGCTGCATTGGGTTGCTCAGCCACCTTTCTAATACCTGGATAGAGATGGTACAGTACACACCAGTACCATCAATCAGAAATTAAGAAAATGCTCCACAGACATGCCAACAGGCCAACCTAATTGAGGTTCCCTCTTCTCTGCTGTGACAATCAAGTCAGCTGTCATTCAGCACACTAATGAATAAGGGAAAATCCCTGTGTCCATCATCGCTAACATTGTGGGGCACATTACCAGGGGCCAGCTGTTGCAGACTTTGCATATTCTAATGTGCACAAAGCCTGTGAGGCATGCTCTGCTATTGTCTCTGTTTCACTGATCAAGGACCTGGAGTTCAGAGACATTATAGGATCTATACACATCAAACAGAGTATCATGGGTGGGCCAGGCTGTTGGGGTCTGCTGTGGCTGGAGTGAAGAGAGCTAGTCTATGGGGCCAGGGTTGGGAATAGAGGATGTGGGGCAGAAAAGACAAGGCCACATGTACCTTTTTATTCTGCAGGAAGATAAAGACCTGGTCCATGGAAACGTGTGCACTAAAAATCTCCTGCTAGCCCGTGAGGGCATTGACAGTGAGATTGGCCCATTCATCAAACTTAGTGATCCTGGCATCCCAGTTTCTGTGCTGTCCAGGCAAGGTGCGTGTCCTGTCCCCTTACCATCCTCAGCCATCTCTATTGCCTCTTTGTGTACCAGACACTGACCACTAGCAGTAAGAAGGTGCTGTGCTGAACTGTGCCTTCCTTTAGAAAGGTCCACACAGTGCTACTGCTGTGGGCCTAGGTAGGCTATAGTGCAGAGGAGGGTAGTTCCCTGACAGCCCAGTCAGTCTTTCTAGTCCTTATGGTAAAGGTACTGTGTTCAGTGGTGCTGGGGTAGCAGAGACCATGAGCTCTGGGAAACGGTCCTATAGGAGTCGGGAAGGAGTCAACTATCCTGGATCTTCCACTGCTGTGTTCTGGAGCCCACTGTAGCCATTGGGCAGTTTGGAAGGCAGCACATCACCTTTAACCAGGAGACTGCTGAGATCTCAACTCTTGCAGTGGATTAAGTTATGCAGAGTTCTTGGCTCCAAAAGGAACAGCAGCCCCAGCAGCTCAGAATGGATGTTAGTGCTGCCCAGACTGTGCTCAGTACCCCGGTGCCACACAGGAGGACCAGCATGCCTCAGAACCTGGTGCTAGCTGGCTGTTAAAGCCTCTGCCATCTTCAGCATTGAGTTTTAGTCATCTCAGCACAGTGAACTGAACTAAATAATGTAGTAAGAGTGGAAACTATGGAGAAAAATAAGCCCTGAAGTGGCCCTACATATCCATTTCTTGGAACGGGAGCAGGAATTGTTCTTTGGAGCCTGATTTATAGCTACCATGTGGCAGTCATCCAGTAGTCTTGGACAGACACTCCGTCAAGGATCTTACCCTTGGTGAGTCACTGATGACCACAGTATAAGCAGAGAGGCCTGGATACCCATCCAGTGATGCCCACGATGCCCAGTGGATTTGGGGGGCGAGTCTGTTTACACTTCATTTGGTTGTTGTAGGTTGCTGAGGTGGCGATGGCAGGATGCTGATGCATATGCCATGCAGAAGGATGGACTGAAGGGCCTGGGGAGGTTAGGTGGGCTGGAGTCCAGTGCTAAGCTCTGGAGCCACACTGCTGCTCCGCTTTCCTTGACAGCTAAGAGGCTGCTCTGTGGAGGCCACTGCATTAGTCAAGGGCTTTTCCAGGGGACATGGCAGAGGTATCTTTGAGATCACTGGCTCTGGCCTTGGTTAGAAGAAGCCAGAAAAAGTCTGAGAGGTCACCAGGAAAAAGAGATATGTAGCTTTCCTTCTGTCCTTTTGAAAAGAAGGAAACCCAAACAAAACTGACACTAGAGCTGGGCAGTGGTGGCACACGCCTTTAATCCCAGAGCCAGGCGGATCTCTGTGAGTTCTAGGCCAGCCTGGTCTACAGAGCAAGATCCAGAACAGGCATCAAAAGTACACAGAGAAACCCTGTCTCAAAAACAAAACAAAACAACCTGACACTAATTGCATGGAGCCATAGGGTAAGTAGGAGATGTGTTTGGGCAGCTGCCTGTCTGCATGTGGTACTTCCTGCCCATTCCTTCCTTTCTCTTCCCTAGCCTTTGTTCACGTGACTGCCACCTTTCCATGGTGGCTCTGGCCTGTGAGGCCCTGCTGCTTTAGACACCAGGTTTTAAAAGGTGGCCCTTTGTGGAACAGGGCCTTTGTGCTCATCAGGCCCTGGTCAGAAGCACCCAGTCAGAGACTGGAAAATTGCTGTCCAATGGGCTCACCACAGTGTTTGTGTGGCCAGGAATTCTGTAGGCTGCTGGCCACTGTTCTGGCTGAGTGGCTGTGCTTGGCGTAATAGATGGTGCCAGGAGCCAGTCTACAGGCAGGTCTGTTGTCTTTCTCCAGAGTGCATAGAACGAATCCCCTGGATCGCTCCTGAGTGCGTTGAAGACTCCAAAAACCTGAGCGTGGCTGCTGATAAGTGGAGCTTTGGAACCACACTCTGGGAAATCTGCTACAATGGCGAGATCCCCCTCAAAGACAAGACCCTGATTGAGGTGAGCAGTTATTTCCAGAATGAGGTGGGTGAGATCTCAGATGCTTATGGACTTTGTGTAATTGGAAGATATGGACATGGGCTTGGGTGTGAATCTCCCCACAGGCCTGTGAGCTTTGCCATCCTTCAAATGTAACTAACCTCCTTGAGCCTCAGCTCCATTGTCTATAAAACAGGAATAAATAATAACTCTTTTGTGGGATCTTAGGAAAGTAGACAGGCATTGAACTGTTGCAGTAGTCGTCTGAGGTTTTAAATGCCTGTTGAGCTCCTGGTGTGTGTGGTCCTAGACAGGACTGAGATGGGCCTTGCCTTCCTGAGGACTGTTGCAGGTGTCAGGTAGGTACGCTCGGAGGTAGTACTGATTGCGCTTCAGTGCCTTTGCGGTCCAGCTATGGCTTGGAAACTGGAAGGCAGGGATTCCACTTAATTTTAAAAAGTGGTATTAGTTATGTCTGATCTTAAAATAATCAAGAAAAATTAGGGGAAGGTATTTTTTTAAGGTCATCACTGTGTCATCCCTGACTACTGCTGATATAACATTGGGAGCACTTCCCCGTGGGATTCTTAGGATTTTTATAAACTTGCTGAGTTAATTGTCCTGTTCAGCTCTGACTTAATCTTGCATTTGGTATTTGCACTGTTTATGCTGTCAGATTCTGCAGGGAATACAATTGTATGTTAAGCCTTGGCTCCAGTGATTGATTTCTGAGTCATGCAGTAATTGGAATTAATGAGTCAGAGTCTGTAGAATGGGACAGCATTGCTCAGGTTGCCACACTCTTCCAGAAAAGCTGCTGGGCTTCCCTAGAACACAGTATCTTGGAAGTGGGATGTGCTACCCGTTCTCCTTGAGTTTGGGTTATTTCACTATTGGGACTTGAGATTTCCTCATGCTGGAATAAGGCCATTGAAACCCCATGTGGATGAAATCTGCCTTTTTGCAGAGATGTTGGGGATTAAAATAGGGATTGACAATCAGTTCTGATGGTGGGGAGTGGCAGGTCTGAGGGTGGATTCTTGGTCTCTCAAGTGTTGTTCTTCTTTACAGAAGGAGAGATTTTATGAAAGCCGCTGCAGGCCAGTGACTCCATCTTGCAAGGAGCTAGCTGACCTTATGACTCGCTGCATGAACTATGATCCCAATCAGAGACCCTTCTTCCGAGCCATAATGAGGGACATTAACAAGCTGGAAGAGCAGAGTAAGTGTGAGCCAGGATGAGCCCCAGCCGCAGAGTGTGGTGGGCAGGGAGAGTGGAGTCCTGATTATTGCTTGGTGGCTAATCTGTTTCCTTGTCTCTTTGGTTAGATCCAGACATTGTTTCAGAAAAGAAGCCAACAACAGAGGTGGATCCCACTCATTTTGAAAAGCGTTTCCTGAAGAGGATCCGTGACTTGGGAGAGGCAAGTTATACTTAGGCTCGTGCCTTGTTTGCACATCACCTGTGTGCAGGGAAAGCTGTACTCCCCTTGTCCTGCATCAAAGTGTATAAAAGCACCTTCGTGTACTGTGGCGGGGCGGGGGACATTAACCTGCTCTGCCTGACACTATGCCAGGTTACATGCACTTGCACTTGACACCATGATATGCACCCAGGACCTTTGACAGCTTCCTCAAAATCCTTGACTTCTCTATGTGGTACAGAAGAGGGCCAAGTACAGATGTGGTCGAAAGAGGAAAATCTCTGACTCTTCCAAGATTATACTGTGCGACTCCTTTAATGAGGGGTATGCCCAAATAAGAGTCACAGCTTTTCCTGTGGGTAACAGCTTATGTGACCACGGCAGTTCCCGGGATTTGTGTGCTCATACCGATATACCCTCCTTAGTTCACTTAACATCATGACTGTCAGCTGGGTTAGCAGCGTCTGTACTGGGCATTTTCACAGCACAGTCCACAGTCCCCATACTGTTCAAATGGCTTATCTGGGATTTGAAGGTCCCTGTGAAAATGCTCTTCTCAGCCCGAGTAGGGGCCTTGTCCTGTGACTCTGAAAGAATGCCTGGTGTCCTCTGGACCCAGAGATAGCCCCACTGCTTGTAAAGTATGTTGTCTTGGAAACCACGACTGATAAAGTGGTCCTTAGTCACCTACGGCTTTCTGAGTCTTAGCTCAGTAGCAAAAGTTAGTGAGGTCAAGTGAGGATGAGCTGAGGCTAGTGGAGAGTCAGTGACTAGCCTGTCGGGGCCTCTCTGATAGCAGGGACACCTTCCTTCCAGGGCCACTTTGGGAAGGTCGAGCTCTGCAGATATGATCCTGAGGGAGACAACACAGGGGAACAGGTGGCTGTCAAGTCCCTGAAGCCTGAGAGTGGAGGTAACCATATAGCTGACCTGAAGAAGGAGATAGAGATCTTACGGAACCTCTACCATGAGAACATTGTCAAGTACAAAGGAATCTGCATGGAAGACGGTATGTTGTGCACACTGTGCCCGGGGCTTCTCTGGGTCCTAAGGCCACTGCTGACAGGCAGTCCTCAGCCTCATCTTTATCAGTTCCTGTGGGTTGGCAGGCTTCCAAGTCTCACACTGATGTGGTTAGCAGCTGCAGGCCTCTGAGAGGCTGCCTAGACTTTCTTCCAGCCACAGGTTGGTTTGGCTCATTCCAGGGATCCCCGCATAATGCCGGGGACAGGGCTTTACTAATCCAGATAGTCACACTATGCTATAAGGAAGTGACTACTCCTCCCCACCCCCTTTCTCCTTCTGATCCAGTCCTACCTAGGACGTTCTGCTTTGCCTTTACCTAAGCCAGGGTAGCAAGTAATACTTAATAGTAGTGTTTACTAACACTTGTACCTTGTTTGCAAGGCAGCCCCTTATCCATGAGTGTGCTTTAAACCTGGTGGTGAGAGGGTGTGGGCTCTAACTTGAAACCTGATCATTTGCCTAGTGGTGCACAGAGCAGCAGGGCCACGTTATCCTGCTGAGGTTTGTGCTTGAGGCAGGACCTGGGGATGTGACTCCTGTTCATGGCTGCAGTGTCTACATGCCAGTGGGTGGGCATGCTTCGGAGGCTAAGCTGAAACCCTCCAGGGCCTCGCTGCAGAGCTCCCTGCTCTGTCCTGTTAGCAGCCTCATCCTGATGCCACTCTCTCCTCAACAGGAGGGAATGGTATCAAGCTCATCATGGAGTTCCTGCCTTCGGGAAGCCTAAAGGAATACCTGCCAAAGAACAAGAATAAAATCAACCTGAAACAGCAGCTAAACTATGCCATCCAGATTTGTAAGGTAAAATTTTCAAAAACACCAGGCATGTACTGAATGTCCTGGGCAACTGGTTCCTAATTAGATCTCAGTGGGAGACTGTGATAATTGGACTGAGTTTTTCAATCTGCCACCATTCACAAGAAATAGGAGCCTCCCCTATGCAAGCGAGTGGGTTTGTTAGTCCAGCAGCTTCAGTTTGGACTTTTTATTTTGGGATCGTTTAAGCTTGTAACAACAAAAACTGTTGGTGATATAGGGACAAAATGACTTTTTTTTTCTAACTATGAAGGGGAAGACAGAAACTACAATCTGAAGTGACTTTTGCAATCGGCCTGACCCACTTCTCTCTTAGGGGATGGACTATCTGGGTTCTCGACAGTATGTTCACCGGGACTTAGCAGCAAGGAATGTCCTTGTAGAGAGTGAACACCAAGTGAAGATCGGAGACTTTGGTTTAACCAAAGCAATTGAAACCGATAAGGAGTACTACACAGTCAAGGACGACCGGGACAGCCCAGTGTTTTGGTATGTAAATCATCTCAGCCTCCTGGGTTAGCCTTGTGGAAGGCTCTGTCTAGCCCTGCTTGGGTGTCCATCCGCCGCTCTGCAGAAAGCTGAGGTTTGACTGCACAGCTTCCCAAGGGTGGGAGAGGTCAGGCTGTCCCCAGCTCACCCTCTGTAGTTCACAGCGGCAGCAGCAGCACCCACAGTTCTCAACGCTGTGAGTAGGTGGAGGTGGCCGACTCTTTCATGAAGCATCCATGTAGAAGGCCTGGTGGGGTCACAGGGCCACAAGGTACACCTTGGCCAGAGTCAAGGAGATCCTAGAGGAGGGAGACCTGGCTAGGCCTTCGGAACCGGAACACCAGCTGTCCATGCTCTAAAGCTCACTCTGGTACCTCCTTGTAGACACATCCCCTCACCTCCTGCAAAGCCTACACATATACTTCCTTTCTTGCTTAAAAACAGTGTTAAATAAGGCCCTTGTTTGTGCCAAATGATGGAGATATGGTGACCTAGTCGTTCAGGCATGGTTGAGAAACCTGCAGGTTTAGGTAAAGGCTGGAAGATTCACAGCGGCTGGGGCTGGAAGGAGGCTTGTGCTGTGTGGCTGACCGGAATGAGAAGTGAACTGAGAGGGTCGCTGGGCAGGTATAGCTGAGGAACCTGAGTTTGGGGGCCAGGACTCCATCTAGTAGAGAGGGTGCTAAAGGCCACCAGGGAAGGGAACAGAAAAGGAACAAGGAAATCCAAGTCAGCTGCTTCAGCAGCCCCACCCCCACCCCCACCCCCAGGAGCTGCACATCTGGGGAGCAGTGACTGGGCCCTTGGCAAGTAGATTCCAGTTCTGGGTTGCTCTGACACCTGGTATGGGCACCTGGGCTTCATTCACCAATAGTGACCCCAGGAGGGTGCTGACTCTGAGCTTGTGGGGCTGTAACCTGCGGCTAGTCTTGAGGAAACTGTTTCCTCCCCAGAGGAACACAAATCTTTGAGGGCAAGTAACGTGCTGGGAGCCTCTAGGCTGCTGCTTCTGCCAGATGTGCACTGTCGCAGCAGGATGCATTGACACTCCACAGTCAGATCACATGTGGGTTCAAGTCTGAAGACCAGGGAAGTGGCTCTCCTGAGGGCCTGTCCTTTCTGGAGGAAGTGGGCTTACTTCCTGCTTTCCTTTCAGGTATGCGCCGGAGTGTTTAATCCAGTGTAAATTTTACATCGCCTCGGACGTGTGGTCCTTTGGAGTGACGTTGCATGAGCTGCTCACGTACTGTGACTCAGATTTCAGCCCCATGGCCGTAAGTGTTGACCGCGCCTTCCCCCAGGCCAGGACCGGTAGAAGGGCAGCCCAGCTGCTGCTAAGCTCTGCTCTTGAGTGGAGTCCTCAGGGGGCCACATGGAGAGGGCTGCCACCCTGTCCTGTTGGCCTGGCTTGTCACTTGACAAGGTCTGGCAAAGTCTGTGTTCACCAAGAGAAGAATTCTGTACGATAATCCAGATGTTTTAGGGTAGGGCCTTTGTTTTCACTCAATGGACAGCTGTGGTTGGCTCCCACAGGTGGTGATTATAGACTGATCCTCGAGAGCAAGTAAGGATTTCAGATTTTCATTTGAAGTTATGGAGGAGAGAAGCTTTGTTGCTTTAATTTGCAGTTTGTTCTGGGAGCTTCACCTTAATTTTGTTTGGTCTTATTTTATATAGTTGTTCCTGAAAATGATAGGCCCAACTCATGGCCAGATGACTGTAACACGTCTTGTGAATACTCTAAAAGAAGGAAAGCGCCTGCCGTGTCCGCCCAACTGTCCTGATGAGGTAGCTATGTCCGCTTTGTGGAACTGAAACTTGCTTTTTAATGTTTTTACAGCTTGACTTACCCAGCAGGGATGGGAGGGGAGTGGTAGAGAAGATGCTGGAGAGTTGGCTCTTGGCTAAGAGTACGTTACTCTTTCAGAGGACTGAGGTTGTTTCCATCATCCACATCAGATAAGACATTAGTCCCCCTTGGGGTAGACGATAGTGATCCTCAAGCAAGGCTCCCCTCATGGAGCTGTAGCCTCTATCCCAAGTGCCAGTCCATCTGCCTTCCCAGAAGAGCACATATGATGGTCTTAGCATTGCTGTGTGATCTGCCCTGCTCACTAGCATTTGAAGTTTCCTGTATTCTAACCTGGGTTGAGTCTTTCTGCCCGAGGCTCTTTAGGTGGTCAGAGACGTGCCATGGGGTGAAATGGGTAATAGTGGGTTGTTTTCTGTATTTTGAATTATTCAAGTACTCCATTCTTTACTCCTGTTAAGTTTGAAGGTGTTTGGAAACCGCCTTTCCTTATTGATGATTCAGTTGTTTTCTTGGTCTTTCTGTGTGGTGTGCGTGCAAGTATACATGTTTTCAAATGTGTGGCTGCTTGTGGATGCCAGAGGTAGATGTTGTCTGTCTCCCTTGGTTCCTCCGGTTTCTGTTTACTGAGGCAGGGTCTCCCCAGGCTAGCCCTCCTGATTTTGCTAGTCTGGCCTTTTTTAAGGCGTGTGTCATGGCTCTGAACTTGGGTCAGACACTTGTGGGATAAGTACGTCATCCACTGAGCCATTTCTCCAGCCTGTTTTTAATCTCACAAATCTGACATTATTGTACTGTTCTTTTATTTTTCATAGGTTTATCAGCTTATGAGAAAATGCTGGGAATTCCAACCATCTAATCGGACAACCTTTCAGAGCCTTATTGAAGGATTTGAAGCACTTTTAAAATAAGCAGCATGAGTAATATTCAAATTCCCATTTATCAAGTCCTTCTCTCCAAGCCATTTAAAAAATAATTTTTTTTAATGAAACAGTTTGTATTCTGCCTAAAAAGCCACTCAACAAATACTTGAGTACATGCATATGTCACACCTTAAATTTAGTGAAAAAATGACAACCAAATTAGATTGTGCCCAAGCACTCCTTCTGGAAAGAGTCTATGGTCAGTTGCCTAGCAAAGGACATTTGGCACTGTTTGGCTAGCATATTGTTCTTAGATAAAAACTGGTGGACTTGGCTGAAACTCTCCCTTGCCCTGAAATCTGAATATCTATACAGTGATAATCTAATCAAGTAGGTACCACGTAGTATACTATGTTGTTTCTATTAGAAATGAGTCTATTCCTGCTACCCAATAGGACTGCAGTCTCAAGCTGCTTGTGCAGTGGCTAAGCACTGGTACCTGTTGTCAGACAAACTGGTTCTGCACAGGGAGATGACCTGGCATAGACACTCTGCATATTACTTTGAGAACTAGGCCTGTGCCCATGGTCCTCCTGCTCAGCCTGCTTTCATCAGACAGACTCCTCTGACCTGCTTACACCTGCCTTTAAGAAATGTCAGTGCATACCCCTTGAGAACCTGCGGGCAAGCTGTCACAGTATTGCAGGCAGAAGACAATGCCATCTACAAAGGTTAATCACTGTTTTGACTATAACTCTATACCACAAAACTACCAAGACAAGACCCAGCCACGGGCCCGGCCCACTAGAGTTCAGAATTCACGAGGCAGTTCTCAGTTTGCTTGGAGACAGCTAGGTAGTCAACAATGCTCAGTTTCTGACTCAATGTGAAACAACAAGTTCTTCATGACCAAGAGTTTGGCAAACTTAGTAATGCTGTTTAATACTTGTTTGATGTTTTTTCACCTTTTGAGCCCCCCAAAGAATTCAAGATCTCTTTAGTAGCAACAGTACAGTTGCCGTTTCAGTTGTTTAGTTGCTGTACATGTCAAACCTGTGGCCCTCTCTATATGCACTTTGTTTACTCTTTATACAAATAAACAAACTAAAGACTTCACATGCATATGCCTTTTAATATTAAGTCTGCATCTTGAAAGCATTTCGAACCATTAGCTAACATAGAAAAATAACCACAGGGATTTGGGGGGTTGTCTGTAATGACTGGGACTAACAGTGCTTGGTTCGCACGTCTCTCCTGTCCAGGGACACTGGGCACAGGCCGGGACGAGGAAGCCCGGCATGTGCTGTACGGAGCGTCTGTACGGCCTCTGCTGCTTCTCACTGACAGCTCCAGTGCAGCAGTCGCTGTCCCCCTAGGTTCTGTTTGCACAAAGTCAACCATGACTAAGTGCTGAAGACACCAAATGCCACAGCCACAGAGGGAGGGGCTGTGCAGGCTGGTGAAGCCAGCGTCTCTGCTGTGTGCCGCGTCCTGGTCAGCCATCGGGAGTGTGGTTAGGATTGTCTGAACTCTGTAGCTGTCATTTTTCAATGAAAGCTGGTATATGCAATAAATTAGACAAAGTAAAGTTCTTTATAAAGCATATAACATATGTACCAGTTTTAGACTTTATAATTAATGCTGGAGATCTATATCATAGTAAAAAATGACAAGTCCCCCCCAAATAAGGTATTTTAATGATCTGATCCTATCGAGTAGGATCATTGAGATCCCAACTCCATCAGCTGCAGTCTCTTAACAAACAAATAAACTTTTAGATGGAAAGGTTTCTCTAATTCATTACCAAGATCTTCAGAAAATGGTGAGGTCAAATGTCACATTAATAAAGACAAAACATTCTTTCAGAAGTAACTTGGATTAAACAGCTGTTATCTTTCAGCTTAACTACCAAAGAATGAATAATAAACCAGAGTGAGGTAGAGCTTTATTAGCTCAGAACTGTCCCACACATGGTCCATAGACTCCCTCAGAAATGGCTGTGTGGACCGTGCTGCAAGTCAGTCTTGCCTAGTGGTTAGCGCTTCACTCCTGTATGCTATGAAACAGCACAGAAGCCTTGGCTCCTTGCCATGTGCAAGTCTCTCAGTTAAGTGTCTAACCAGAAGATAAAAGCACTAGGGAGACAGGTCAGCAAACCTTATGTTGGAAGCACAGGAGAGTAAATGTCCCAGGCTTTGCAGGCTCTGTGGTCCTATCGAGGCTACTCGGTTCCTGATGTGACACAAATGTAATATGAAATGAGTGAGCGTCACTGTGTTCCAAATAAAATCTCGGGGACACTAGAATGCAGTTTCTGGTCGGAAGATCTCCCCTGCCCCAGGCATTCAGAAATGTAATCACAGGTGGACACATGTGGACTTGGCTAACCCCCGTATGATGTAACCAGCTACTTTTCCTGAAGTGCTGTGTGCTCCACACAAGGTTATAAATGGTAAATGACACAAGCTTGAGTCCAGCTTGTGAGGTGACATCGCTCTCACTCTGCCAATGGGGTGCTCTTTTGTGCTGGTGTAGAACTAATGGAGTCTGCGTGACAAGCGTCTGTCTGGCGGCACCTTGCAGTTTGTGGAAAGGTCCTGAAAGACTACGGGGATGAGATTAATCTTAGGAGAGTAAGATAAATGCACGTTGGCGTCTAAGAAATTCATTCTAAGGCTAAGGAAACAAAACACTGTTTCCCATTTATTGCTTCAGACTTTGATGTCAAAATTGTTCCCAGGCCCCAAACAAGGACTATTGGAATGCTGATTCTCCAGTGAGCTGAGCTGTTATCACACAGATTAAGACACATCTAGTGCTTGTGGAAGATGCCCTCAACCAATGCCGTTTCTTATTGCTAGTTGGGTAGTTGGCTGACCGGCCTGCTGCGTGACAGTTCCTTCTGGAAGTCAGAAACCCGTATCGAAAGGCTATGGCTAGTGTGAACGGAGTTAAGGCAGCGATGAGCAGCAGGCCCCGCAGAGGAGCGCAGCAGGCGGGCGGGCAGGAGACAGGCAGCTCAGTACACACGCTTCTTCTTCAAGTAGGTTTCTGTGTAGCTCACTCCCGTGTCCTGAGGGTGCTGGCCGACGAGCTCTACTGCGCCCCCTTCTGGGGCAGAGATGAGATAGGCGGAGCCTCGCTTCTCGTTTCTCAAAGAGGACACCTGGGAGAAAGGATGTCTGTGAGGAAAGCATTCTGAGGTGCTGTGACTACAGAATCGGAGGATACCCAAACTGAAGAGATACAAAAACACCTTTCACACAGGAAATTTGACTTTCAAAACGTTCTAGAAACCACCTGTGGAGTGCTGGGGGTATGGTTCAGTTCAAGAGCAGCCTCTGAGCACTCAAGGGGCCATGATCCATCCTGGTTCCACATCAGTCTCATCTCGAGCCTTTACAAGCAGACCTCTGAGCCCTCGCCTCAGTCAGGGGACATGGGAGAAGGAAACTGTCCCTGCTCACACCCGAGTCAGAAGAGCAACACCAAGTGCCATGTTCAGATGGAGTTAGGCTAAAAAACGCACCTGTACGAGCAACTGCCTAGCAACTGGGAAGAACTGGCTGGGTGATGTCAGGGAAAATGGAAGTAAATCTGATGCCCCAAATAATCAGATTTCTAGGCTCCCTTCCAGAGACTCTGGTCCAGAAAGGGCCTAATGTGTTTCCCATAACAGGCCATCGTACTCGGTCCAGTGAGATTGTATAGCATAACCTGTGACCTTTCCCTACATAAAGTGTGAGGTGCTTGCTGATGCAGTTAGACAACCCAGAGTCACAAGATGAGAACAGCTGATGTCGAGTGGACAGCTTTCTAACACTCTGGAGATGTCACACAGACAGTGTCTTTGAGTCAGCTGTCATTTTTACAACCTTAGAAGAGAGCCTGCTTCACAGGGACTGGCTTTGTCCCTCTATCATCCTGTCGAGAAAAGGCCTGGGAGCTCATAGGTCGCTCAGTGGCACAGCCATTGCCTTGGGCTTGATCCTGAACGACACAATACTAAAACCCCGAGCTCCCTCTGTTGGTACTCACTCTTACAACCCCAGTCTAGGGGATAATTCACAAAGTCAAACACTGATTAGCCTTGGCTTGGAAATCATGGTGTGGTGGAAGGAACACAGATGAAACCAGAATGGTCTAAGCAGGCTGACAGCTGCCAATGCAGCAGCTCTTCCCTGGGTGCCTCCCTCGGAGCCTCAGCATCTCTCCCAGCACTCAAAGACACTTGCTGGATGCTGGACCTTAGCCACTAACACAGCTAACCCTTCAGGTAGAGTCTTCTTTCTAACCATCAACCCATTCTGTAAGATTTTTCCCAAAGGTGCAGGGCCAGATGCAAACAACTCTCACAGTGGGCAGAGAAAATTCTGAACTAAAAATGAGTAAGGAAAATAAAAATTAGTCACAAAGACCAGAAGCACACGAAGCAGCTTTCTGTCATCTGTCCCCAGCATCCACGCTTCCATTCCTTCTCCACACCCTTCACCTTGAGGCCCTGGGCTTTACCTAGAATGAAACGTCC
Organism: Onychomys torridus; assembly: GCF_903995425.1. Classification (NCBI taxonomy): domain Eukaryota; kingdom Metazoa; phylum Chordata; class Mammalia; order Rodentia; family Cricetidae; genus Onychomys; species Onychomys torridus. Next base: position 119,561,088 of record NC_050444.1, read on the forward strand.
ACTTCACTCTCCCCAAGCTTTCCTCAAATGCTGGAGAAGGTCCAGTGGGATGGCCCAATGGGAAAAGACATTTGCCATCAAGACTCATGACATCTGAAATTCCAAATGCAGTTGAGACAGAGCGCAGTCTGGCCCAGTGATGCAGTGGGAGCCAACAGCTCACTCTGAAGATGTAACACACACAGGTCCTTTCTACACATTAGCTCATTTAAGGTTAGAACAACAACCCAGGGCAGCAGGGAATTTATTATGGAACCTGCTACCAGCCAGTGTGGTGCAGATACCTTCAATCCCAGCACTCGGGAGGCAGAGGCAGGAGGATGTCTAAATTTATGGCTAGCCAGGGCTACCTGGTAGATCTTGTCTCAACAAAACGAAACACTATGGGCTGGAAAGATGGCTCCATGGTAAGAGCACTTACTGCTCTTGCAGAGCATGGGGCTCAGCTCCCAACAACCACACTAGTGAGCTCACAATCACCCCAAGACCAGTTCTGAGGGATCTGACACCTCTTCTGGCCTCCACAGGCCCCTGCACCCATGTGGTATAAACACAGACAAGCAGTCTCTCTCTCTCTCTCTCTCTCTCTCTCTCTCTCTCTCTCTCTCTCTCTCTCACACACACACACACACACACACACACACACACACACACTAGCGACTATAGCCTGCTGCTGGTGTAAAATTACACTGGGATGTGCATATTCCCCATCAAGTACTCCACAACACCAATCACCAGGCCTCACCTCCAAAGAATCACTGCCCCATCAGTGTGAACACTGCAGACAACGTTCACCTTCAGCGGGACCCTCCCCTGGGTGAGGCAAAGCTGCCTTCCATTCTCTTGTTTCTTCCCAGGATTCTGATCTTTGGAATCCTAACGCTAAGCTGAGACGTTCTGAGCACTGTGGTTATGACTCAAGGAAATCCCCGAGGGCTTGGGTAGTCCCGAGTGGAGTTACTCTCCACTCCCCTCCAGCCTCCCCCAGGGGAACCAGCTTCTTCACTCTTAGACGTTTCTTCTATTTCACCAAGAAAATGAGAGATCCAGACTGATCCTGGGCGATTCCTTCACCCTCATTCCTGTGGATCGGAACTAACCACACAATTTGTAACAAACAACACGAATGTGGCAGTTCCCCAAGTGTCCTTCTCCCCCACATCCAGACTTGCATGATGACCAAGCAGCCGCGAACATGATCCCAGACCTCAGTCATGCAGACTCAGCTCCTCCGGTCCTCCAAACCCCATTCCACTCAGTCCTACCCATCGCAGCCAGCGACAGCTCTGTTCTTCCAGGCCTTACGCCTTGGGCCACCCAAACGACCCTCCACATACTGTTTGCTCAACCTCTCGAAATGCTTTGCTCCCAGTCAGCCACTGTGCTCCAAGATCCATCCAGCATCGTTTTTACTGGCACTGCAAATGCTTCCTCCCTGACCCTGCAATCTTCTGCAGTCACAGCTTAGAATACAATCTTAAGTAAATACATAGGTCTAAGACAGTCCTGATCTGTCTGTCCCGTCCCCACCCACTGTGACTTCATTTTCCATGTTGCTCAGGCCTCTCCTGCTGGGACAGCCCCTCTCTCCTTTAACATGCCAAGCATGTTTGCCTCACGATCTCTGCATTTGCTGTTCCTACTTTGGGGACTTCACGTGACATACACAGAAATCTGTGTGGCACACAGTCTATAAAGACTTCTCATCTTTGCCCTGAAGTCATGGTGCCACATTTTTAAAATCACTCGACAACTCTCACCACAAACTGTCAGAGTTATACCACATTAAGTTCATTTAATGGTACAAATGAATGAGTGTCCCTGAAAGGTCTACATGGGTGTGCAGATGTCATGGGCCACATAGTGTGGTGTGCTTTGCACTATTTTCCCACTAGGTGGCAGCATTAGACTAAGGAGAGACCCAACCTCTTCCAAGTCTTTGTCCATTTTGGGTTCGTGCCCACTCCAACTCATCATGCATTCGGTGGCTGATTCCCTAGGCTGGGCAGCCAGCTTCCCGACAGCAAAGAGCCCTGTAGCTAGGGAAACACAAGACTCCAGCTCGCAGTGCAGAGGACTCCTGACAGTGAGCCAGGTGGCTGCCAGCAAGCCAAGTGTGGAAAGAAAAACCCAAGGCACAAAACAGTGAAGGAATTCCTAAATTGTCCCCCATATTACTGAAACTAATGATTATGTCATGCTGAAAAGTCACTGATAAGTGTTGGCCTGTTTTTTCTACTTGAGTAAAAGGGAGTAAGAAGGAATATTCTATTGTTGTTCTGTCAAATTATAGTTAGAGGTTACACTCAGTATTAAATATTTAATAAGTTGGCTCATAGTCTCCTATAACATGGGCTCCTAACAGCCATCTGATGCAGACAGACCTGTTCATCTTTACTTCAGAATCTGAAATTTTAAACTGTATATATCTAAATTAGGAAGACACTTGAGATTATGATGCTATTAGATCTTAAAATAACATGTTTCTGACTTCATTTTTCATAGTGGGCTTCAAAAAGCTCTAAAACACTAAGTAAATATGCACCCTCTATTTAGTATAGTTAAGTTTATTCCTAAATTTCCAGAGTCCAAGGGCTGGCAGGATGGCTACACAGTTAAGAGTATGTATTGCTCTTGCAGAGAATCTAAATTCAGTTCCTAGCACCCACACTGAACAGCTTACCCCTGCCCAGAACTCCAGCTCCAGGAGATCGGACACTCCCTTCCAGCCTCTGCAGGCACCTGCTCACATGCACATAACCCGACACAGATGCACATGCACACAATTCAAAATAACATTTAAACATGTCAACTGTCAAGTATTCTCCATGCACAAAGCTGTATGATGCTCACAATCTAATCCTAGAGTGTCCTCTCCGTGTGCCAGCAGCAGCCACAGATTCCTCCTTCCTCTGCACCCCCCAAGTATTAGTCTACTGACTTTTACTACAGATTTACTTATTCTGGACATTTCACATAAACAATCATAAACGTGGCCTCTTTGGATAACTTCACTCAGCGTGCTTTCAAGGTCCATCCGCTGAACAATATTCTACTGTTCATTTGCCTGGTAACTGGTGGACAATTGGGCTTTTCCCTTTTGCCCGTTAACAGACAATCTGCCATAAACATCAGTGCACACTGGTATGTGGACACATTCAAATTCTCCTGAACACATATCCAGGAGTGAAACTCTTGGTCATACAGTAACTTAAGACTTTGGAGGAATGCGATTTTTACTGACATTTCACCACGCCCTTGCCCACACAGCTATGGCTCTTTTTCCTTCCTGCTTCTTGGCTGGGATCATCTCAAGTGACCTTCATTTATTTCAAGCTTCTCACTCTTCTCCCTGTTGACATCTGCTGCTATCCCCTCTGAAGCCTTTACTTCACTTTATTGTAACTTCCGAACTCCGAATTTCCGTGTGCCCTGCTTGGTGTGACATGGCTCCCACACTGCCTAAGGTCTTTCTTTACCTGTGACTCACTTTAGCTCTGCAGTGCTGTTTTAGATCACTGTCTGCTAAGTCCAACATCCAGGCTACCCTTCGGAGCATTTTGTATTATCTGCTTCTCCTGTGCACAGGTGTGGTAGTCAGTGTTCTATTGCTGGGAAGAGACACCATGACCACAGCAGCTCTTATAAAGGAGAACATTTAACTGGGGCTGGCTGACAGTTTCAGTGGCTTAGTCCACTACTGTCATGAGGGGAAGCATGGTGACATGCAGGCAGACACGGTATTGGAAAAGGAGCTGAGAGTTCTACATCTGGATCAGCAGACAGCAGGAAGAGAGACACACTGGGCCTGTCTTGAGCTTATGAAACCCCAAAGCCCACCTCCCAGTGACACACTTCCTCCAACAAGGCCACACCTACTCCAACAAGGCCACACCTACTCCAACAAGGCCACACCTCCTAATCCCTATCAAGTAGTGCCACTCCCTGATGACCAAGCATTCAAATTTGTGCGTCTTTGGGGCATTCCTACTCAAACCACCACAATGGCCACATTTCCTGATTTCTTTACCTGTTTACTGAGTTCTTGTTGTTGAAATCTGAGGATCATTTAAAATAAAATGATGACTGGCAATGAGTCTCTAAACCCCTCTTGTTAATGTTCACTAGCTTTTCTGAACTTGTGTGTGGCTGTTACAAACTGTACTCTGTTAGCTTACGTAGTCAGTTAATGTCTAGATAGCGTTCCTTCAATACCTAGATCTTTCTTTTAAAGTTTTTTTAATTAAAAATTTTTATACAATATACTTTGATCAAATGTTTTTAGAATTCAACTGAAATTAAACGACTGACATATTACCATAGTTCTTTGTGTAATTTTTTTGTTAATGGCTACCCGGTGGATTGCAATGCACATTCATGTAAAAAGCAATGACCTTCTCATCACATTTCACTTGCTCCATACTGTCCCTGGCATTAGTGTTGTAAAGTAACTCTTACCTGCACGCATTACAAAGCCAGTGATACTGCTTATGATTTTTACTATTAAATAAATCAAGAAAGGGGAAATGGTCCTTTCTTCTTCACATTTTACCAGTCCTAACAGTGGCTCTCACTACTGGAGTCAGATGGGGACAAAACATGGAGGCTGTCAAACACCATGCAATGTACAGGAGGCTCCAACGATTACAGTTCAGTCCCAGATGTCAGTGGTGCCAAGGCTGAAGAGCCTCAACACAACATGCATTGCTCCCACCCAGTTACTCTCTAGATCATCTCTTCTTAAGTATGACTTCTGTACACTATCATGTGTTCAGATAAAACTTGCCTGCCTCACAAGGGGAGACTGTGCCCATTAGATCTGTAAGTCTTTAAAGCAAGTTAGTTTTTCAAACACTTCATATTCCGTGTGGTAGTTTGAATGTAATTGGCCCCCATAATCTCATAGGGAGTGGCACTATTAGAAGGTGTGGCTTTGCTGGAGTAGGTATGGTCTTATTGGAGGATGTGTACCACTGTGGGGTTGAGCTTTGAGGTTTCCTATGCTCAAGATATGACCCAGTGTCTCAGCTGACTTCCTATTGCCTGCAAGATGGAGGACTCTCAGCTACTACTCCAGCATCATGTCTGCCTGTACGCTGCTGTGCTCGTCATGATGATAATGGACTAAACCTCTGGCACTGTAAGTGAGCCAGCCCAATTAAATGTTTCCTTTATAAGAGTTGCCACTGAAAACAAAAGAGGTACCAGGGTCACAACCATCCATAATGAGATCTGGTATATAGGAATACATGTAAGCAGAACTATACACACACACACACACACACACACACACACACACACACACACACACACGCGCGCATATATACATACATACACACACACACACACACACACACACACACACATATATAATAAAACGTTAAAAAAAAGAGTTGCCATGGTCATGGTGTCTTTTCACAGCTATGGGAACCCTAACTAAGACACTCTTAACTTTATCTCCTCTACTGATGTTTACTTCCAGCTGCCTGGTCTGTCACTGGGGCTCCCAGAAGTCTGCTCACTGGTTTCCAATCTCTCTTCGTCCTGCTGCTTTATTAGCAGCACACCTTTTCTTCCCATTTTTCCCGCCTTGCGCTGTGTCTGTCTAATGTAATTTTTAACATCAGAAACAACCGCCGTCAGTTCTAGGATTATTCGCTTCTTTTTAAATGTCTCCTTTCTGAGACCATCCATGATGTCTTTATGGTGTTGCACACATTTAAGTTTTAATGCCACTGTTTACTAATAGCAACACCTGGGCATCATGGATCTCTGTCTCCCTTATGTAATTTTTAATTCTGTTTTATGTGTAAAGATGTTTTGCCTGCATGTATGTCTATGCACCATGTGTATGCCGTGTGCCCACACGGAGGCCAGAAAAGGGTGCTGGATCCCTGGCACTGGAGTTAAGAGATGGTTGTGAGCTGCCACGTGGGTTCATTCTGGGAATCAAACTCAGGTCCTCTGGAAGAGTAACCAGTGCTCTTAACTGCTGAGCCCCATCTCTCTAGCCCCAATTTCTTAGTACTTTTTAATCCTTGGACACTGAGATTGAAAAGTGTAAAAGGTGTGGATTCTGTTACCTTCCTCTGAGGAGGATATTTTGTTCTAGATGTTAAATTTGCTAAGCTCGAAGCCAGGCTCTCTCCTCTGTGCTGGGCTTCACTGGCCATCAAGTTGTGGTTGTCCACCAGGCCTCCGGCATCTCCCTCACACCAGCGGTTCAGGGTCAGCCACGTGTGTTTGGGCCCAGTTTCCGTGACGACTTTGGGACTCCTATCCATGCAATTCCCTGTTCCAGGACCTCCCACTTTACAGCTTCACCAACAGTCCTAAGGCTCACTTTAAGTCCGCAGGCCAGCAAGACTGCAGATTTTGTACAGGAAAAGGAATCAAGCAAAGAGCCACAAAAACATGGCTGTCATCCAGGGGAGTTCCCCTCTGTCGGACACGACTCCTTCAGTTTCTACTGGTTATTCTCCAATACTTTCAAACGGAAGCTACTTTTTTCAAATCTACTCCAGATTTTTTGTTTTGGTTTGGTTTTTTTTGAGGCAGGGTTTCTCTGTGTAGCAGCCCTGGCTGTCCCAGAACTCACTTTGTAGACCAGGCTGGCCTTGAACTCAGAGATCCATCTGCCTATACCTCCCCAGTTCTACTCCAGATTTCATCAGGGGTTCCTGCAAATAACTTCACAATCACTGAATATCAAATTCTTAGGTGTGACAGCTTTATATAAAAGAGAAATTATTCTAATATGGGACACAACCAGCTCTCCCAATCCTTATGTACAAAACGTAAGCAGAGTTTCTGGGAATGAGTACAGTAACACAGACTCTGAGGTCTGAGAACCCTTCACAAACTGTAGGAACGTGAAGAGTTAATTCCACCTCTCTACTCTTCCACTCACACCAGGAAGTGGGTGGGTTCCAGCTCACGGCATGGTAGACTACTCACATAGTCTCACATATGTAAGATCCTAAGTGCAATTCCAGCACTCTTAGAAAAAAAAATGGAGCTGGGGCCGGGCGGTGGTGGTGGTGGCAGCGGTGGCGCACACCTTTAATCCCAGCACGGGGAGGCAGAGGCAGGTGGATCTCTGTGAGTTCGAGGCCAGCCTGGTCTATAGAGAGAGTTCCAGGACAGGCTCCAAAGCTACAGATAAACCTTGTTTTGAAAAAAAAAAAAAAAATTAACTGTGTTTCTTCTATTTTGAAAAGTCAACTTTGTTCTCCTCTATGAATGATATTTGAAGATTTTATCATATGTTTACATCATCTTAAATTTACAGATTGCATTTACGGGTAAAAACAATATAAAATGCTTATTTCAGTCTTAGTTGAACATTTTGTTTGTTTCTAATCTTCACAACTATGTATTATTCATAAATGATTTTATCTCCAATAATTTAACTTTTGTCCCTTACATATAATCAATCTACAGTGTGCTTATCTGTGTCATTACTGAATACATTAACAAAGATGGAACCTTAGGAAGAGAGAATGTCTTCCTCATGACATCAGCTCTGACCCCCCCCCTTCTTTAAATTAAACAGGTCACTACCTCATCATATCAATTCATCTTCTGGACATAATTTAGAATAATACTTCATATTCATAGGTTCCGTAACCATACATTTAACCAACTGCATGTTGGAAATATTTGAAAAACTGCACCCACAGCAAAAACATGCAGTTTTTTCTTTGTTATTATTCCCTAAGCAACACAGTGTATTTATGTAGCATTTCCAATACATTAATTATAAGTAATCTAAAGAGGTTCAACCCATGAAGGAGACTTGCCCAGAAATACTGTACACATGATACCATACAGATGAGATCTAAGCATCCACAGATGGGGTATCCACAGGAGCCCTGGAACAAACCTCCTATAGATCCTGAAGGTTGGCTCTTCTTTTATGCTATATGACTTTAGTATAGAGCTGAGCATGCTGGTGTACACACACAAGCCCAGAACTCCAGAGGCAAAGGCACGATAAGGTTAAGGCCAGCCTTGCTATCAAACACTCTACTGAAGTCATAGTATACGAATGCCTATAAACGTGAACATTTACTCCATCTCTAAGCCATGATGAAGAACAGAGGGTGTTTTTTCCTCCCTTGAGTTTCTAAGGTTTACACTCATGTAAAAGAGAGGTCAACAGAAATTTAAGAAAGAGTCATGTGGTGAACCGCAAGAAAATAATATAGGGAGTCCAGCTGTATATAAGCTATACCTTGACCAACCAAGGGTCCTTCAAGTGGGAAGCCATTTATCACAAAATATTTGGTGTTATTCAGCTGCTCCTCATTATGAATTTCTTGTGCTCATAATTCCCACATAACATGTATATGTCAGCATCCTGCTTGGGCTAGTACTTGGACAAGGTCACATAGACAGGGCCTGCTGCCTCTGAGCTCCCAGCTCCCTTTTTAGCATTGGAATTGGGTATCTGCCTTTTGCAAATTTCCCCTTTAGCTAGGACCAGCCCCAAACAAAGCATTGAAGGACTAGCAGGGAACAGAACAGTGGAGACCATCCCTTGCCTTCAGGCCCAGTGGCATTCCCAGAGCAACTGACTGAGAACAAAGGAGGTTTTTGCATATCCAGGTGGTGTGAAAGGTGGAACAAGATTCCTGAGAGACAGAGCTGGCATGGCCAGAGAGAAGAGAGGAAGACAGACTCTGTAGAGGGTAAGGCAGATCTCTTGTAGAGTTTTCTGAGAGCCAGGAGTAAGGAGTTAGGGAGGACAGATGGAGGATGAAGGAACAGAGAACGAAGATGAGGTCAAAAGCACAGGAGCTTACTAAAACTATGAGGACAGGAAAAATAGGCACAGAGAGGAGCTGAATGTGAGGATGGAGCTGAAGTTGTATAGATAGAATTTTGCCAATGGACAAAGAGCTTAGTGTATCTAGATTCCTTACCCCACTGCTGGTAGCATCTCTTCTGGGCCCCTGGGAAGAATATTATTAAGGCTGGTCCATTAATAATATTCGAGAGAGTCAGGTAGTAAATATTTAACCTTGTAAACCATGTAAGTCTGTTTCACTGGATATGGCAGCACTATATAAAATACATAAACGTATGGATGAGGCTATGTCCAACCACAAAACAGGTGTAGGCTGGATGTGGTGGGTGTAAGCGCGGTAGTTTGAAGACAACTAATTAAATCGTGAGAGGTAAATATTTGGAGCAAAAACAGTTTCTTGAGCCTCTCCCCAATTTTCAAATGATGAGCAAGAGATAATTATCCCCTGTGTTCTCATAGTGCTAAAGTGTGATTTAACACTCAGTGGCACCAGTGTGGAGCTGAACCAATTTCTCTCCACATTGTCATGAGCTGTGTATCACTTACCTGGCCATAATCCTCGAAAGGTAGAGAGTAGGTGACACATTTCTCCAGTCCATGCTGGGACTCATTTCCCTGAAAGATTGCATCCAGAACGTTGCCTGCAATTCCAGTCTTCTGAGCTGTGCCTTTCCTTGCAGTGGCTAAAGGCAAAAGCAAGACCATTCAGCGATTTGTTAAATTGTGAACAGTGTAAGAACACATCAACTCAGCCTGTTTCAAATATGTTACTTATATATATTTGTATTTATTTTCTCTAGGAGGAATTATATATCACTTCATTCATTCTAGCAACTGAAAATGGAAGTTTGCCATAGGTAAAATAATTATGATGGAAACCTCCATATATATAAATGTATTTCTGTTCTTTTTTTCTGTACTGAGAATTGAAACCAAGGCCTCAAAAGTGCTAGGCAAGCACTCTACCACTGAACTATATACCCAAACCCAGAGACAGATATTCTGCATCAGTGCTTCTCAACCTTCCTAATGCTGTGACCCTTTAATACACTCCCTCATGTTGTGCTGATCCCCCAACCATAAAACTATCTCGTTGCTACTTCAAAACTGTAAGTTTGCTACTGTTTTAAATTGTAATATAAATATCTGATTTTCAGGATATCTGATATGTGACCCCCAAAGGGGTCATGACCCACAGTTGAGAACTGCTGTTCTACACCAATGCACACAAAATGCAAATTAAACGCCCTTATTAAGGCAGCACTTGTCACTGTCAATTTTTAGGTGAGATCAACATGCTGATCACTTTTCCTAGATTTAGACAAATTGTGCATTAATGCTCAAGAGGATACTTGGTACAATGCCAAAGGTGTATATTAAAAATTACACTAATCTTTAACCCTTTTCCTTGCAGTTCATAGTTTCCTCAGATTTACATCATGCATTTGCACGAGCGTGTGCCTGTTAGATCAGGGTTTTAATAGCAGAACTGCAGTCATGCATTTCCACTTAAAATCCTCTTAGAGACTACTTCATAAATGAGTGATGTAGACAACTTCGGATTGTTGTTTTGTAAAGATACACACTGATACTCAGTGTTCCATTCTGTGTACTCAGCCTCTTCCCTACTGGACAACAACGTGTTCTTCAGTTCCAGTTACCGACTGTTTTCTAGGACTGTATTGGGAAGATTTGACTCATCCTAACGAAGGCCCAGGAGATTCCATTTCTGCTGCCTGGTAGTCATGTATCTGGGTATAGGAATGACTGGCTAGGTCGGGTAGAGGTGTCAGTCTCTAGTTTAGAACAATGATTCTCCCTGCACTGTAAGGATCACAGTCCTTCAAACAATTCATTGCCTTCATTATTTTCAATAATTAAATAAAATCACTTTGCCCTTAATAAAAATATTGCTGTAAAAATTTTAAGTGTTTTTATTCATTCAAATAATGGGATTATTATTAAAGATTGAGATAGTGACTTAGGGCTTAGTTCTGTCAATAGGCATCGTGAGTGTCAACTAAGTTAAGATGAAAATAAAAGTCATTACAGAATGTCTTCAGGGAAACCTCAGTGCTGATGCCGAGTCCTCACTTACATAGGCACACACTGGGTAACACACTTGCCAAATTCAAATACGGGTTTCTACTGAGCCGAATTTCTTTTGGTGGTTCTCCCAAGAGTGAAGTCTCATTCTTAGAGGCAGCCTATTCACCAAAAACAAAAGAAGGGATGTTTAATGAGCGGTATAAAAAAGAATGAGGAGTGTTACATACAGTACATCATACACACACCAGAGAGGTCGCAAAAGTCACAGCGGTCCTTCACTCCACATAATACATGCTTATTTAAAATAGTTACTAAAATTAAAGTGCAAAAAGGCTTACTTCTCAATATATCTTGTACAATGTGATCATTGTGAGCTCTAGCTGGGCATGGTAGCTCATGCCTTTAATCCCAGCACTCGGGAGACAGAGGCAGGTGGATCTCTGTGAGTTCAAGGCCAGCCTGATCTACACAGTAAGCTCCAGGACAGCCAGGACTGTTACACAGAGACGCCCCCTCTCAATAACCCCAATAAAAATAAATAAACATATACTCTAATCACAGAATTCTACAAGTGGAGTGGAACCTGAGGCATCTTGTATCTTCTCACTTGACCTTAGAGAACTCATCTTTGCAAGAAAAACAAAACAAAACACTAATTCTGTATCTTATTTCTAGAAATTTGGGTATTAACATTTATTATAAGATTTAAATTTTTCATTATGTGGCTAAAACCAAATGACAGAAATGAAGCTTGTTCATCTCTAGACCTAAAAGTAATTTCAAGCCAAAGGAGGGAGGGGGGAGGAAGACAGAAGAGGAGGGAGGGAGAGAGAGGAGGGAGGGAGGGAGGGAGGGAGGAGGGAGGGAGGGAGGGAGAGAGAGGAGGGAGGGAGGGAGGGAGGGAGGAGGGAGGGAGGGAGGGAGAGAGAAAGAGAGAGAGAGAGAGAGAGAGAGAGAGAGAGAGAGAGAGAGAGAGAAGAGTGTTCATGAGCTAACGCTTAGATGACAATGGTACACAGGACACAGGAAACACAGACCCTACTATGTTCATATACCTAGTAGGAGCAAAGACTCTAATTCATTTGACAGGAAAGGATGGGATGGAGGCTGAGCCTTCACATGTTCCTATTCTCCTGAGAGACAGCTTACTCTTTATTCTCTGGTCAAAGATTTTAAAACCACAGTTCTGGTTAATACAGGTTAAGATAAAGCTAGTAGCTTAGTTTTCTTTTCAAACTGATGGGTTTTTGTTTTGTTTTGTTTTTTATAAGCACAATGAAGAAAGTGAAATCCTGAGTGTTCATTTCTGTATGTGGGAGCCACAGCCCCTTATGTTCCTGATGCTTTCCTGGCCAATGCTGCTGTGTCTGGACAGTGGACCCTGTTCTCAGACATCTTTGTAAGCCTCAAAGAAATCCAGGTTTGCTTGTGACATGACCATCACACGGACATGTTTATTCAGTTTATGTTTGCTGAATGCTGACTATGTTCCAGGGACGGGTAACATTCAAATGAGTGTGAAATTCAACCCGTAACATATTCACGGTGGCTCAAGAGAAGTCTCAACTGGAACTGCAGCTTAGGAGAAGCCATTACGGTGGGGACAGTCACCAAACACAAGTGGAGTCAGAACCATGCCACAATCCAGGGACAGGAAGGAAAGGAAAGGCAGCCGGGGGATTATCCATTTCCCCGTGTGCTTCCTTGCCCTTGCACCCACCTCTGTGCCTTTTGGCTGGCTCTGTGTCTTCTGGTGGCCTGTCAGCGGGCCTCCAGTAGGAAGGCCTGGGAAGGTCTGCAGATACTGCTGCGGCCCTGAGAAACTAGCTTCGGTCATGGCCGCAGAGGCTGACTGCTTCTCCTGAGTTGTCCCACGGCCCGGCCCGGCTTGTCCGGCAGTGAGCTGATGTGGGAAGAATGGTAAGAGGCCCAGCCCGGCTGCTAGTGTCGTCTGAGTTGGAATCAGATTAGATGCTGTAGTGAAAAACAGAGGCAAAAGAACCCTGATTACACCAGACATGGTAGTCTATTTCTGTACCTATTAGAGGACTATGAAATCCAACAGGTGAGGCCGGAGGGTATAAGTTCACAAGAAAACAAAAACTGACAGTAATAATGCTTTTAAAACTCTCAATTTCTAAGATAGCCTCAATATTATATTTTAACTCTACATTGTAATTATTATTTTAGAAGCTTATGACTCTTTGACATTTGAATTACATCAGTACTTAAAAATGTCCAGCTATTACAATTTGGTTGCTTCCTTATCTGAAGAGAGTAATGGAGTTTCATGTTTAAAGAGTTCAGTATGTCCTAGGTTAATGTGGATTCAACAGCAAGCCTGGTTAGTAAGCCTCCACCATGCTGCAGGCTGGCTGCACCATCTCTTCTCAGCTTGAGTTCAGAGTCTTTATACTGGCAATGTGACCTAGGCAGCAGATTTGCACATAGAAATCCACCAATTCTATAAATCAACACATTTTTAAGTGGAGAGATCTGGGAATTAAACACCAGTGTGCCACCATTGTCCTTGAAGTCAACAATCAGGAATAGACAGGCACTAAATCAACAAAAATTATATATATTTACCTAAAGGAAGTAAAACCCTGAAGAGAATTTAAGTTTTCATAGGAAAATTAGGAATCATTTTTACAAGTCAGGCTGTAAGTCAGGGCTGGTGAGATGGTTCAGCACAGAAAAGCGCTTACCCTAGGCAGAGTTTAAATCCCAAGACCCACAGGAGAGGCGAGAACCAATTCCCACAAGCTGTCCCAGACACTCCACCTTCATGCCCTAGCACATGGGAGCTCTGCCCCCAAAACATAAATACGCAAATAAGTCAATGAATTTCAAAATGAAAACTAAAGAAAAAATGCATAGGTCAGCCAGGCATGGTGACAGGCATCTCCCAAATATTTGGGGGCTAAGGCAAGATCATTTGAACTCCTAAGTTCAAGACCAGCCTGGGCCACATAATGAGACCTTGTCTCAAAATCAATAAATAAACAAATAAAAAGCATATAAAACAAGAGGCCAAAAAGAAACGAAAACAGTCAATTTTGATGACTCAATCAACTTTCCCTTTTACAAATTCACTAAACAGTTTTGTTAGCTGGCAGAGGACTAGCTCTGGTTCCTCTGTGTCTTAGAATATATTTATCTAGGCAGTGAAGTGTCAGGGTTCTTAAGACAGCACCTGAGAGAGCACACCGTATTAACATGAGGAATAAACGTTTTCATAGCTCCTGGTCATGGGAAGTCAAAGTTTTTAGGATGACAGTCTCCCATCATATCAAGAAATCTCTGGGCAACTTAACCATTGCCTAGTCAATTTCAACAGTCAGACTCGAGACTGAGTTGTTCGGTCACTTGACTAGCCAGTTTTACGTGTAAGAGACGAAATGTGTTACTTGTGTTTAAGGAACTTAAGTGACCACTGGTGCCTTTTCCCTCTGCATGCTCACATCCAACCCTTCAATCAAGCTTCTACCTGGAAACGCTTTTCTAATTAGTCAAGTAAGAAACCCTGCTATTGTCCTGCCGTTCTAAAATACAAATGTTCTGTCTATTAAGTGCCCAGAGCACATATATCAATTTTCTTTCAAGTAATACTTTTAAGACATCATTTAAAAATGATTGAGTCAACAGGGCTTAAATTTACAAACTCTAGCTATTCTGTTCGTAAGGGCCGGGGCTCCTTATTCAGTGAAGTTGAAATGGAGACATGAGGACTGTGCTGTGAGCCCAGTGGGCAGTGCGTCATCATCAAATGGAAGCTATGTCTTCACCTGGCATGTCTGTGAACCTGCATGAAATATTAAAGCCCATCCAGCAGGGACCATCTCATCCTGGCATGGAGGCAAGCCCATTAATAACGTATCAGCTGAGGCAATGGGGCTCTTGAAATTTTAAATGACCAAGATTTAAATTTAATCACCCTATAAATAAAAGAGAAATATACAGGTAAACTATCTCAAGTCGCAAAGTGACTCCATAGGGACTTCTTGGCCAACAGGTTATTTACTTTTGTGCGCTTCTCCATGGTGTCCCAGGTCCGTTTTCAGGGGAAGCGGTGGTCCAATCGCCAGCGTAGGCTGCAGGACCATGGTGGGAGGCTCTCCGAGCAAGCCAGGCTTCTACAAGAGAAGGGGCGGGAGGAGACGTTTCCCTCGGTGGAAAAAAAATAGAGCCCAGTGAAGATGGATACGTGTGTGAAATTCAACCCCCATCAGTGGGCTGAGGTTATGAAAGGGCTGAAACACTTACATTGTTAGTGTGGGTACTGTCGAACTTCATCAGCTGCTGCTGGACCAACGGGAGGTGTGAAAGGTTCGGAAGGAGAAAGGGTGCTGTGCTACCCATAACTGAGCTCTGTGGAGTCAAGGCGGCATGAAGTTAGTTACATTTCGAAGAACTATTGGTTGTATAATCAACTCATCTTAAAGTTCAATTCTCAAGTGAGTCTGAAAAAAAAAGAAAGAAACCACATTCTAACCAAGTGTGGTAAGCACACACCTTTAATCCCAGCACTCAGGAGATAGAGGCAGTTCAGTTTCTGAGTTCAAGGCCTGGTCTACAGACTGGGTTCCAGAATAGCCAGGGCTATGCAGAGGAAACTCTGTCTTGAAAAAAGCCACTTCTTAATCATCTACTTTCACCTTCAGGTAATATTACCTCATATATAAGAGGTGACCTTGCGGCTCCGAGACCTTTGTCATCCTCTCCACTCCTCACCCTCTTCCTGGCTTTAATGATTGCTGAAATATGCATTTACTGATTTAATCATTTGACAAAATCTGTTGCACACTTTTGAATGAATAGAATAGTGTGCTACCTAGTGAGAAATGCAATGTGATTGCCCCTATGTATCATATCCCCGAGGAGAGGTGACTTTAAATATAAAAACAAACAAGATTACAAATGGCAATTCTACGAGGAAAAAATACAAGCAGATCCATGATCAAACACTGGGAAATCTTATTTAGACTGGAAGATTTGTGGGAAGCCCTAACTTTTCTGCTGAAATCTGAAGGCTGTTTAGGGAAAGCCTGGGTCAGGTAGGTGGTACTCAGGAAGGGCATTCCTGCCAAGGAGACTGACGCTTGGAGGAATGAGCAGGTAGGTCCTTTGGAGACAGTGAGATGCACTGAGCTCAGGAGACGGAGGGACTTGTAGACCTTGAAAGCAAATACTACATTTCTGGTCTTTCTCCTAACACAGTGGTTTTTGACCTTCCTGATACTGCAACCCTTTAATATCGTTCCTCATGTTGTGGTGATCCCCAACCATAAAATGATTTTCATTGCTATTTCCTGACTGTAATTTTGCTACGATTGTGAACATCTGATATGCAGGATATCTGTTATATAACCCCTGTGAAAAGGTCGTTCGACATTCCCCAGAGGGGTCCTGACCCACAGGTTGAGAACTGCTGTCCCAACACAAAGGGGATATTATCAATGCTCTGACTGTTGTTATCTGTTTATCACTGTTCATACTTGATTTGAAATAATGTTTGTTTGCCCTACTGTTTTGTTGTTGGGTTTTTATTGTTGTTTTGAGATAGAATCTCACTCTGTAGCCCAGGCTGGCCCAGAATTTACTATGTAACCCGGTCTGGTCTTAAATACTGTAGTCCTCCAGCCTTGGCACCTCCAGTATTGGGATTAGAGGTGCAAGCCATCACATCTGACTTTTCATACTCCTTGAAACAATAGAGACGATGAGAATGTTTTGTTCAAAGCTGTAGCCATAATAGCTGCAGCACCTAGAACATGTGGCTCCTCAATAAAATATGTGGAGGGAGTGAATGAGTAAAGGCACCGTAATGTACAGGAGTCCTGAATGAGATAGCAAATGTAAAAAAGAAAAGAAAAAAAAAAAGATGGCATGGTGTTTTGAGTAAGAAATAATTCCCTTATCTGTGGCATGGTTTGGAACCTTTGGCAAGTGGACGATGCTGGAGGAAGTCCCTAGAGATTTAAGAGATTACAGCCTCACTCCACTTCCTGCTCTTCCCTTTCTCTCTGCTTCTTGTATCTGGATGAAATCTGAGTGTCAGCTTCCTGTTCCTGCCACCAGGCATCCTCTGACCAATGATGTCACGCATTCCACCACAGACAGGCTCCATCCCTTTGAACCCGTAAGCCAAAACAAAACCTGCTGGCTTTTTGTCAGGCTGTGCTATCACAGCCAGAATAACTACTGTGGGTGTGGGGGGGCTCTTTGTCTCCCTTCTCTCCCTTTAGAAAGCTGGCTTTCTGGAGTGGTGGCATACACCTTTAACTCCAGTGCCTGGGAGGCGGAAGCAGGGGGATTCTGAGTTGGAGGTCTGCTTGGGCTACTTAGCAAGACCTGTCTTAAAATAACAAAACACCTGTCTTTAGCATCACACATTTCTTCCATACTATAGAAGTAATAATGTAATTGATTTGTACATAGGTCTGTGTATCTTTAAATATATTCTGAAATTAACAAGTGATGTCTACTTCCAATATGACAAATATGTCAGATACTTATGTCTAAGTGCCTATTTAAAACACTTATCTGAAAACATAAGAAAAAATATTCTTTGCTCTTGCAAACACATGAACTATTTTATAACACTGATTAAAATTTAAAGATTAGGAGTTATTGTTCATTTCTTTCTATAAATTTGAATTGAGACTGTATAAAATGTTTGTTTTAAAGCCATTGCTTTAGAACTGGGAGATGATTCAGTGGGTAAAGTGGGTCATGTGCAAGCATGAGAACCAGAGTTCGAATCCCACAAACCCATAGTAAGGGGGAGGTGTCTCACACACACAACAACAACAACAAACACCAGCCTGTAACCCCAGCACTCTGTGGGAAGGTGGGAGTGGAGAAGGGAGAATCCCTGAGCCTGCTAGCTTGGTAAACGCAGCCGCAGGCAGAAGGCAAGGAGGGCACCCAAGCTTGTCCTCTGCCTCCCATGCCCATGGCACACATTCTGCCTATCACTCCCGACCCCCACCACACACCAAGAGAAAAAAACTACTGATGTATTATCTAGTAAAAATTACCACAAAGTAAGTATTCTGTTCTTAACAATTCTCTCCCAGTGGGCCTTGGTGAGTTTACCTAGCTGGGCTGTTTTCATTAGCTCTGGATTACACACACTCATCTCTGATTTTATATAGCTATCCTTATTAAAGGGTGTTCTCTGCCAGGTCCAGCTGCACAGGCCTGTAATTCTAGCTGCTCAGGAGGCTGACGCAGGAGGACAAGTTCAAGGTCCACTTGCTGACAGTATGAGTTCAAGGCCAGCCTGGGCAAGTACAGTAAGACTCTGGGTCGGAATCAAAAGTTAAAATAAAGAAAGCTAGGGGTGTAGAGTTGCAGGAACGCATTTACCAGCATCAATGAACTCTAGGACACTCCCTAGGACCACAAAGGATGGAGGGCAGGCAGGGAACTTTTAAAAAGTAAAATGCTCAGTTAACTTCTAGACAAGGTCTGGGACTCTTGTAATCCCAGTCCTTGGGAGATGGGGGCAGGAGAATTGGGAGTTCAAGGTCATCCTGAGCTACCTAGGATCCTGTCTCGGGTGCCGGGGGAGGTGAAGTATTCACTCCGAATCTTCGGGGGTTCGGAACCAGGGCTGTGTACAAACCTGTTGTGCTTTACTGAAGTGGAGCAGCGCGGAGGGGAGGGAGGACAGACTCAGCAGATGAGATAAGCTGGGTGCGACTCGGAGAACTGTTTGGAGAAGGCCAGAGTCAGTCAGAGCAAAACCGTAGCCACGGGGCTTAAGAAATTAAAAATCCACCATGTTCTAAAAGCGTTTCTTTCACCACCTTTAACCTGCACAGAGGTTTCAGCATCCACTGGCTACAATTCCAGACTTCTTTCCTTGCGATTCAATCCTGGAATTTGCTTTAGAATTCCAGCACTTTCTGTCTTGAAGTATCAAGCACCCAACACAGGTTTGTCCACCTCTAGCACTCGGCACAGCTGGTACTGGCAGCACAGTACTAACTGAGGCCTTGGTAGTTGCTCAGTGCCTTTTACCCATGTGTAGGAGAGTTTTGCCTGCACGTACCTATACAGTGCCTGATGCCCGAGGAGGTCAGAAGAGAGAGGTGGATTCCCTGGAACAGTTTCCCGCATGTGGGTGTTGGGAACCAAACCCTGGTTCTCAGCAAGAACAGCAAAAGCTCTTAATCGCTGGGCCATTTCTCCAGCCCCTTAATGCCTTCTTAGCAGGTGTTTGGAAAAAAAATTTGTCAGAAGGTAGGGCAAGGGGAAAGATGCAATCCTCATCCTTAAAAATCTTATGAAAAATCCTTTACAGAAGATAATATATATGTGCAGAAAGTCTTACATCATAAAAACTAAAAAGATGCAATATAACTACATATACCAGGGCATAGTAATGTATGTCTTGAATTCTAGCACTCAGAGGCAGAGTCGGGCAGTTCTGTGAGTTTGAGGCCAGCCCTGTCTACCCAGCAAGTTCCAGCCCAGCCAGAAATACACAGTGAGAGCCCATCTCCAAAGAAACAAATTGTACATAGAGATACAAGGAATAAAGGGTATCTACACTCTTAGTTCTGAGTCCAAATACCACATACATTTCAGAAAAGATATTTTCAGAATAGATAATATACAGAGAAAAAGAGAACCATAAAATAGAAAACACATGATTAATTTCATCTTATTATGTGTATATATATATCACAATAATATATCTATCACACACACACACACACACACACACACACACATTTATATTCAGAAAAGGTCCTGGTAATAGCTTTTTATAATGTACATGCAACACTAAGTCATTCCTGTATTCCCAGTTAGGTAGTGAGTCTGTATATAAAAACAAGAACAGCAACACACCAAGTTAGCATAAACCTACCCACTCTATAGAAAGGCTCAAATTAAAAAGTAGCCATATATAACATGTGAGTAAGGGTACTGAGCAAACTGGAGTCTATACCTTAAATGTAAACCTACCTCATCGCTCAAACCTACAGTTATTTACCCAAGGTCATAAAATATAGGTATAAAATAAAAACAAATAATAAAAACATAAAAGTAAAAACAAATCCTCATTGCCATTTTACCTCAATCTGGAAAGGACCTAAATGTTCATCAGGTCTGCTAATGAGGCCTGGGGGTTCAGTTCAGCAGTGTAGTGCATACTTGGGCTTGCTCCCCAGCACCCACGCACTGACCAAGAAAATACGAAAGAGCAATTGGCATGCATCCTTTAGCTTGGCCTGTGATCACTGAAGTGGAGATTTAATCTTCTTCCCCAACCAACCCAAACAAAAACAAAGCCAGGCACGGGAATAATGTCTCAATCTGTGTAAAGAGTAAAACATCTTAAAACAGAGGCAGTAACATTAAACATTAAAAAAGCAGACTCCTGAGACTGGAGAGATGGTGATGGAGGACACATGGCAGAGGACCAGAGTGTGAGTCTCAGCACCCCTATCAGGTGGTTCACAGCTGCCTGTAATTCCAACTGTAGGGATCTGCATTTACGTACACATACTCATCCCCTATAAAAAAATAAATTAAAAATAAAATCTAAAAAGCAAAACAAAACAAAGCCACATGCCTATATGACCACAAACCAATCCAAGTAGAGAAGTGGAAATACATAGTGTTGGATGAAGGGACAGAAATAATACTGGAGCAGAATGATCAAAGATGCCCACAATCTGAAAGTGTGGACAACATTCTTCTAAAAGCCCCGAGGGCACAGGATGTGTCTCTAAACAACAGAGCAATCTTAAGCTGCATCAGGAGAAACGCTGTGCTAACAGGAGCAAAGGACTACTGCACCGTGCCAATCATTAACCAACCAAGAGGAGGCTGTCATGTCTGTGAACACTGTGTTTCAGGACAAACTGGAAGATCTAGATGGAATACACTGTGGGGGGGAGGGTAAGGGGGGTAAGGGTGGGGTTCCCATACAATGTAACTGCCATGAAAGTTCTAATTCCTTAAAAGACCCTGTATGGCTAGAAAGAGCTGCTCCCAGAAGCTGTGAGTTATTAATCAAAACTTCCCATGCCAAGATGAGGCGCCTCCTCATGCTAGAGCTGTTTGTCAACTTGACACAAACTGGGGTCATCTGGGAGAGGGACTCTCAATGGAGAAAAGGCTTCCATTAAACTGTCCTGCGGGCAAGCCTGTGGGGCATTTTCTTCTTAATCAATGATTGGTGTGGGAGGGCCCAGCCTAGTGTGGGCAGTGCCATCTCTTGGCAGCTGGTCCTGGGTTGTATGAAGAAGCGGGCTGAGAAGGCAGTGAGGAGCAAACCAGTAAGGATGCTCCTCTGTGGTCCCTGCCTCTGCTCCTGCTTGAGTTCCTGGCCTGACTTCCCTCAATGATGGACTCTGAGAGGAACCTGTAAACCCTTTCCTCCCCAAGTTGATTTTGGTCATGGTGTTTATCCTAACAATGAACAGCAAGCTATATACACACCACATACCCTGGATGCATCATATAAAGAAGAAAGCCAAGCTAGAACTGAGCTGAAGCTTCATCCCTGCCGCTGGTTTTCACAGTCGGAGCCAGCAGGCTGCTGGGGGAGAGAAGAGATCAATAGTCTTACCCAGAGGTAAGGTCTGTGAGCTACGAGACCAACTTGGCAGGCACGCTATGGCTTTGTACAACAGCAACACTCCTGTTACGGGGTAACCAACAGTTCTCTGACCAAATTTGGAACTTGATCCCCGGGAGGGAAGCATGCCTGATTCCATAAACCTGGTCAAAGACCCACGGCCAGAGAGATGATGAGCCCTAGAATGGGAACTGAGGACTGATTTTTAGCAAACTGACATGGTGTCAAGCTACCCTCTAAATATTTGTTTGTATCCATAGAAAAACGCTGCTCTCAGCCTTCATTAGCGAAACCTGGAATTAGTGAACGGTGGTGAACACAGTGCAGATACTTGTGGCCCCACAGGTATAGAGAAGAAATGACTGAACAAGACTTTTGAACCATTCCCTGAAATGTTTGTGGAACACTGTGGGGAAGAGCGGGAAGAATGTAAGAACCAGAAGACAGAGGAAGGACTGTGAAATGTCACTTCCTGGGGAAGACACGGCCCTTCCAATCCTAGTCTCACAGCAGCTACAGATGCCTGCACCAGGGTGGCACAGGAAGCAGCCACCAACAGTCAGGCATGGATGGAAGACCGGCTCAGGACGCCCTCCCTAGCCCTCATTGATGAACTGTTTGCTACTGATCAATTCAGGAAGGAGCTCCGTAGGCTTCAGCTGTGTACCCACTGGTTACCCCACCAGGCTCCGATGGATAGTCTCAATCCAATGGTCTCACGATGGCCCGGCTACAATAAACGGGTCATAAAACAAAACCCCAAGTCAAGAGTTTGAGAAAAGGGTTGGTACAGACGGTGTGTGTGTGACAGGGGTGGGGTAAGTGATAGGGATGGGAGGGAGATTATGGGAAGCAAAGAGCGATCAGAATACTTATATATACACAGATGAAATTGTCAACAACAAAAGTTTTTACAAAGACCCACACCAATGACATGCTGGAGAGTGTCATGGCCTGGGTGCACGGAGGAACACTACCACTAAGTGTCTTTCATTTGCCTGTTCCTGCTAGGTCCTTTCTAGGAATGGTGCTTTCCTGAATTCTACGAGACATTCTAGAAGATTACCCAACTGAAGCATTCTGGCAACTCCCAAATTTGTATAGCTAGTTGGTCAGAAGTTCAGGTAGCCTAGAGAACCTTTAACTTGTAGCCAGGGACTTAAGTGGGGCAGCCACACAGAGGCCATGCTCTTCATGTGTGGGTTTGCGTGGCTTAGTGTGGGAGATGGCATCCGGCCAGTTGGTACTGAACTGGAATAAACACACTGAGCACACTTACGCCAAATATATTTATTCTAAACTTCAGCATTTCCTCCTAATGCTAACACAGAAATCCTGTTCATGTAAAGTTGTTTGTTTCAGAGGAAATACCAGAAGAAGAACACCAAATAGCTTGATAGTCAAAGTACAGAGACAATACGCAGATCTGGATAACTAGAGGAAGATGCTTTTGTCATCTGGTTCAAAGAGAAACTACTTTGTTCTTCACAACAAGGAAAGATGAACACAGAAGAAACAAATCAGCAAGTTCCACAAGGTAAGTCCACTAAAGTGCTCCATGCTCCATGCTCTCGGTTCATCCGGGCGACAGCCGAGTGGTGTGCCATTATTACCAAGTTTAGAAGTTCAACAAAGAGCTGAGTGGAAGGTTTAATATTTAACATTTACTAATGATACAGAAAACGGAAGCACATAAGTAGACTGTCCCTACAAAAGAGCCAAGACATGGTACCATCTCAGATAACGAATTAATGATCGCTAACAGTTCTTAGCAAAGAGCTAACTCTTTTAAACCAGCATAAGTGCACCTTAACCCATAATGCATTTCACATATTCCACACACAGTGCAGCAGAGTAACTTCATACCAACATCTGTGCTCAAGCAGGATGTGTGGCGCTTACCTGGCTTAACTGCTCGTCCACACAGCTGGGGCTGCAGAAAGAACTTGTAACATGGCAGGATTGTTCAGACTTTTCATAATCTGTACCGGATTTGGCTCTGGCAGTAATCCCTTTTGATTACTGTTCATCTTCAGCATGGACAGAAACAAACATCACAAGAAGCTTAAGTGGGAAAAGGGCAAAGAGCCCAGAGGTGTTCCCCTGCCTAGGAAGGAACCTAAGACTTACTTTCTGACAAACATGATTTGCTTTATATCGTGAACTTAAGTGTAATTTCTACCACAGCTCTCAACGACAATGTTACATGTTGTTTTGTACACGTGATGCAAGGTCTTCATCTAACATCTAACACCAACTGGCTTCACATGAACTAGCAGTTTAATACATGAAGTCTCATTAAAAAGCACAAACAGCCAGGCGGTGGTGGTGCACTCCTTTAATCCCAGCACTCAGGAGGCAGAGGCAGGCAGATCTCTGTGAGTTCGAGGCCAGCCTGGTCTACAGAGCGAGATCCAGGAAAGGCGCAAAGCTACACAGAGAAACCCTGTCTCAAAAAACCAAAAGCACAAACAAGCAATGACAAGGAGATATTGATTGCCTTGCAAAGCGATAACTTGCTGACCCAATGCCAGTACTCCCATGTTACAGGGAGCCTTATTAGGCTGCTGATCCACAGTGGGAGGATGCAGGCTGACTTTCAAACACAATTTTCATATTCTGAAAGTTTACTTCACTCACTTACTCTAGTTCGAAACAAAGATGAACCGAGCTGCACAGCCACCTAAAAATGTGAATTAGTGTTTAGCTTTAAAAAGCATCCTGACAGCTGGGGAGATGCTCAGTAGGAAAAGTGCTTGCCATATAAGTGTGAGGGGGACTGGAGTTCAGAACCCCCAAAACCTGCAAGAAAAAAGCCAGACAGATGGCTCAGCAAGTAATGATGCTTGCAGCCAAGCTGACAACCTGAGTTTGGTCCCTAAGACCCACATGGTAGCCAGAACTAGCTCACCAGAGGTCCCCTGTCCTCTATAATATACAGAATGGCATGCATACAAGCAGACTCTCTCTGTGTTTCAATGAAAGAAAGAAAGAAAGAAAGAGAGAGAGAGAGAGAGAGAGAGAGAGAGAGAGAAAGAGAGAGAGAGAAAGAAAGAAAGAAGATCCAGGGAGGGAGGAAGGGAGAGACAGATAGGGAGGGAAGGAAGGAGGTAGATGGATAGGTAGGTAGATGGATAGGTAGGTAGATGGGTAGGTAGGTAGATGGGTAGGTAGGTAGATGGGTAGGTAGGTAGATGGGTAGGTAGGTAGATGGGTAGGTAGGTAGATGGGTAGGTAGGTAGATGGGTAGGTAGGTAGATGGGTAGGTAGGTAGATGGGCAGGTAGGTAGATAAGTAGGTAGACAGATAGAACCACTAGAAAGGGGGAACTGACATGGACAATTGGGTCCCTCTCCTAACCCGGTTCCTATAAAATTGGGAGGGGAAGAAATATGGACTCCAACAGACATGGCACTGGCAGGAAACCCTGTCGGGATAGAAGGTGTGCAGGCAGACATGTGCAGAGAGCAAGAAAGCTGAGGTCCACAAGAGAATTCAGGGAGGCTGTGGCAGGAGGCACTGTGTGTGTGTGTGGGGGGGGGTGGTGTCAGGGATGCTGTAGAACCAAAGATTTAGCAGCAGGTGGTATGCAAGCAGTCAGCAGCAGACAGGACACTGGCCACGGACCATCTCCTCCTCAGCCCCTCACACCCACAACCACAGGGCGGTGTCGCAGCTGAGGAAAGGGAGGCCTAGAAAAGACAGTGCAAGGCACAGAGAGGGGCACTGCCATGTCCAGTGTGGTAGGGAAGGCCGGGAGGACAGCGGGCCAGAGCTCTCCCTGCCTGTCTTCCCTAAATCCTAACAAAGACCAGGCTTTCCTTGTAGTCTTCCCATCATCCCTTCCCCTATCAAATTCTTATGGTAGATATATGTGTGTGTGTGTGTGTGTGTGTGCATGTGTGTGTGTGTGTGTCTGTATGTGTGTGTGCATGTGTGTGTGTGTGTATGTGTATATGTATGTATGTATGTGTATGTGTGTATGTGTATATATATGTATGTGTAGATGTGTATGTTTATGTATGTGTATGCTTGTGTGTGTGCATGCATGTGTGTGTATGTGTAAATGTATGTATGTGTATGCATGTGTGTGTACATGTGTGTGTCTATGTGTTTGTATGGGGGGGGGGCTGATCCCAGGGCTTTTGAGCAATACACCACTCTACCACTGAGCTGTACAGCAACCCTCTCACTATCCTATGAACAGTGGCACACAGGAAACTGACACCCCTCCCAGAAACTATGTATTCAAAGAAAACAAAAATTCATCATCTGGAGACTAGAGCCACTCAAACAAAGGCGACAGGCTGGACAGCCCGTGACAGAGAGAGAAGGCAGAGGTAACAGACAGGAAACAAAGGATGCTGGGAACACGACAGCCGTCCCAAAGAAGGTAAGTGGCCTCCAAGAGCAGTGGGTCTTTTACTAGTAACACGAGCGAAGACAGTTAGAAAGGTCCACAGGGTGCTGGCATGAAGGCAAACGTGAAGAGAAAATCAGCCCTTGCTCACTGTGAACAGCACCGCTCCACGTGCGTCACGTGGATGAGACCCGAACACTCCAAAGCAAGTCCATACACTGGCGTGGACACACCTGTTCTACAGATAAAGGCTTCCAGCATTCCTCAGTCTGTATTCTGTGCTTTGTCAGGCCGTTAAACAGTAGACAAACATGATTCAAAACACATTGGTCATCTAAAAGACCGGGCTAAAGAAACAGAAAATGCAAGATACATTAGTTAGAGCAAGGTGAGGGTAGCAAAGACAGCATGGTGACAGGGACACAGGCCAAGGACCAGAACCTGCTCAACAGGAGCCCCGCAGGAGAATAAAAGCTGAGAGGCATCTTCGGAAAACGATAGCCGAGAAATGTGCATTATTAAGGAGGAATTAAAGAGCGCAGGAACAACAAGTCAACCACCTGGTATCCCAAACACGCAGCGGAAGAAAAACACACACCCACTCAGAGCTGTCAAAAATTTATAACCACCAAAGCAAAAAATTGAAAAAAAAAAATAAGAAAACAGGGCTATCAAAAGCTTCCAGTGAGAACACGTCTCGAGGAGCGAGGAGCCCATTGCAACCAGCCTCTTCCTAGAAACACCAGACTGGGACAAGGAATTCCTATTTCCAACACGTCAAGGCAAAACCCCTGCAGACAGATGTATACATTCAGGCAGGCTTGTGCTTCCGTCTGAGAAAGAAGAAAGCTGTTCCCAACTGCCCACATTCTGAAAAGATTTTTAGCACAGGAACGCTTCATTCAAAACTCTGCAGTGAGGAAACACCGCAGAGACAAAACAGGCCAGAAATGCAAGCTAGCGCTGTGTGACGCGTGGAGTGAACGTGTACTATCATAGCTTTGTAACAGCCAGGCCCTGCACTGCTAATGTTCAGGGTAACTCTAAAGTGAAGAACTGGATGTAGTTACCAAGGCAAGTAGGGTAGGAAGGAACGAACGGAATGGCAGTGAATGAGTTAAATGGGAAGCTCCTTTCCTAGGAGAGGAAAGGGTGTTGATGAGTTAGGGACACCCCCACCCTCCAGTAGGAACTGCAGCCTGCAAGGATGGCTCACCCAGTAAAAACATTTGCCACAAAACCCTGAAGACCTGAGATCAAACCCCAGATCCCACATAAAAAGCTGAATGCAGACGTATGCCTGAAAGGCAAGCCCAGCAGAGAAGGGAGGCAGAGGCAGAATCGGCCAGACGGCACAGGCCGTCCAGCCTGGAATACACAGCATGGCATCAAATCAAGGTGGAAGGAGAAGAGACTGGAAACAGTTGACCTCTGACCTCCTCTGCACACTGTGCACAAGTGTGTGCCGGCTCCCCCGCTGCCTGAGCTCACTCTTAAAAGATAAAAGGCTGAGAGATGATTATCGGTTAAGAGCACTGGCTGCTCTTCCAGAGGACCTGGGTTCAAGCCTTATCACCCATATGGCAGTTCACTCTAACTCACTCTAACTCTGTTTCCAGGGGACCCGATGCCCTCTTCTGGCCTCCACAAGCACTGCATGCATGTGGTGTACAGTCATGCATCAGGCAAACACCTGTACACACACAATGTTTAAAAGTGGGGAAAAAAAAATGCCAGGCAGTGGTGACACATGCCTTTAATCTCAGCAATCAGGAGACAGAGGCAGGTAGATCTCTGAGTCAACGAGTTTCAGGAAAGCCAGGGCTACATAGAGAGACCCTGTCTCAGAAACAAAACAGACAAAAACAAAGCAAAAAAATAGAAAACATAGAAATAGAAACCAAATGAAAGATAAGATGCACAGCTGGCAAGTTCATGTTTTCCCAACAGTTAGAAATACGAAGGAAAAAAAAGGCAAAACGTTTGGTTAAAAGAAAGTATAAGGGAACAGATTGCCAAAATGCCAACTGAACAAAAAGCAATCCATACACTGAAAAGTGTTTAAAATGCACCAATAAAAAGACATGGACTTCCATATATGATTTTTTAAATTGGTAGTTACCCCCCCACACCCACACCCACACACACACAGAAAGGTGGCGATAAGGGACAGCAAATG
Source organism: Onychomys torridus (assembly GCF_903995425.1). Classification (NCBI taxonomy): domain Eukaryota; kingdom Metazoa; phylum Chordata; class Mammalia; order Rodentia; family Cricetidae; genus Onychomys; species Onychomys torridus. The sequence continues at coordinate 119,589,091 of NC_050444.1, forward strand.
TAAACCAAAGAAAGCTGAAGGAGCCAGCTAACATCCGAAAGGAGTCCTTTCAAAGACACACACACTGATGAAACCATCAGAATGATTATCAACAGACACCCCTAAGAAAGCACGGGTTAGTCTAGAGCAACAGCTGCAGAACAAGCAGAAATAGAAAAACTGGCCATCGTAGAGAAAACCTTCTGCTCTAAAACACCAGCAGAGGAAGATACAGAAAAAAAGCCAAGATGAAGAGGGGATATCTAACAGTTAGTAAGACAAACTACATTCCAATACCTGTGTGTTCATGTGTGCACACAGGCCACTTCCAACACACATGGCACACTCAGAGTATTCGGCCACATAACAAGACAAAAGGCTCACAATGTTGCCTTACCTTCAGATCAGCAGTACAGAGTAAGTTTTCCAACCACAAAACAATTAGAAACCCCCAACAGAAAAATAACTTGAGAATCTGCGGAAACAGCAGGGTAGAAGCTGACGGTGTGAGCGCTGAGGAAGAAATAGACTCTGCTCCAAAGAGAACGCAACAGTGTCGAGGTCCAGGGGTGCAGAGAAACTGGAAAAAGCCAAACAGAAAGCAAGAAAGCCAAGCTCAGTACAACTTCAGCCCTGTGGCTCCTGATGGGCAGAGGCAAAACAGAAACCTCAGCCTACAGGAGTGAAGCGATACTGCAGTCCTACCCACGGACAGGCCCATGATGCCCCCAAGCCTCAAATTCCAGCTGCCTGTCATGCTGAGGCAGTGACTTCTCAAGCGAGAACAAAGGGGAGTTCCCCCAGCTCAGGGGGTTCCCCCAGCCAAGTGCCACCCTGAGAGTGGATCTACTGCTTAAAACTGAGCACACTGGGGGCCTGGGAACAGTCTAAATAAGGGAGCCTGAACTCAGCCTGCCACAGTTGCTGGATGAGGGACAGCCCCAGATGACACCTGGGGAGAGCAGGAGGCTGGAAGGGGAGTGTGGAATGATCTAGTTCATGCCCTGAACACACTGAACTGTCAACCTCGACTGTAACAACCAGCAATGGCATCTTGTAAAAAATGACAGAGAAATATGGACAATCCAACCCAAGGACAAACTAGGGTGGTTTGTAACCATCCAGCTAGCCCTGCAGAGGGTCTTTAAAGGACTTCTATACACAGAAGAGGAAGGAAGTCTCAATCATGAGGGCTCAGGAGAGGGTAAATTTCACTAGAGGAGTTAGGAAGAGATGCCTCATGCCCAGCACAAGCCAACTAGCCAAGCGTACTTTCACAGGGAGAAAGAAAAGAATAGCCCAACCAACAGAATTACATCTCTCAACAATAGCCTGGAATGCAGATAGCCTCAACTCATCATAATGACATGTGGATTAGCTGACTGATGCAAAACAAGACCCAACTAGCTGTTGTCACCAAGAAACACACCTCTCTGGCAAAGACACCAACAGACTGAGTCAAAAGCTGAAGAAATGAAGTGGAAGATGAGCCAGCAGAGTTATTGTGATGCCTGATACAATGACTGAAAACCAAAATAAGAATAGCCACTACACACTAATAAAAACAATTCATCCAGATAATGGCAAATACATATGCATCCTACACTGAGACTCCCAGTTTCATGAGAGATCAGATAGGACCTGATGCAATAACAGTGTGGGATTTCAGCACCCCGCTCTTATCTTTTTGTTTTGTTTTTGTTTTTTGTTTTTCGAGACAGGGTTTCTCTGTGTAGCTTTGTGCCTTCACTGGAACTCACTTGGTAGCCCAGGCTCTGCCTCCTGAGTGCTGGGATTAAAGGCGTGCACCACCACTGCCCGGCCCCCCCCCCTTATCTTTAGGGGGTCGTTCTAACTGAAAAGCCATGGGAGAAACCCTGGCGTTAAACTATACCACAGACCAAATGGGCTTAGCAGATCTAGAGAACAGTCAATTCAACAGCTAAAGTGACTTTCTTCTCAGCAGTCCATAAAAAGTGTTCTCTAAGACCACATTCTGGACCACAAAGCCATCTTTACCAAATACAAATAAACTGAAATAATTTCTTGGGTTTCATATCGTAGTAAAATCAAGCTAGAAATCAACAGTGAGAGGTGACACAGACACTACACCAATCCTTGGAGCCTGGACACCTTGAATAAATAGAACCTGGTCAATGACCAAAAAAATCAGGAAGTAAATTTAGAAGTTTCTAGCAAAAAATGAAAACAGGAACATAACTTCCCAGAGTCGTTGGGTTACAGCTAGAAACATTTATAGCTAGAAATCTTTACACTGGAAAATAGCGGATCCATTAGATAGGATTCTGTGCCTCAGTCAGATGATAGGATAATGTACCTCAAGGTCTTAGAAAAAAAACAAAAAACAAAACAGAACAAGGTAAATCCCTAAGCAGTAGATCCCAGGATAATGACCAGAAATGAATGAATGGATTTCACTGATTAGAGGCTTCAGGAAGAACAGATAGAGAAGAGTAGAGTCTTTGAAAAAGTAAATGTGATTGGCAAACACCAAACCAAACTAAGAAAATGAGAGGGAAAAGGCCCAGTTAACAAAATTAAAGGTAAATATTTGGAGATTACAATGAATCCAGTGGAATACAGAGGATCACTAAGGAATTTTTTTTCTTTTGTTTTTTGAGACAGGGTTTTTCTGTCTGCCCTGGCTGTCCTGGAATTTGTTCTGTAGACCAGACTGGCTGGCCTGGAAGTCAGAGATTCACCCACCTCTGCCTCCTGAGAGCTGGAATTAAAGGTGTGTACCACCACTGCCTTGGAATATTTTTAAATTTTATATTTAAAAACCTGGTAAATATAAGAAAATGTATAAATCCCTAGACATCTACTACCTGTCAAGAGGATGAAATAGAATATAAGCAACAGAGACAGATCATAAAAGAGCACTATGTAATAATAATGAAACACTAGTAATATAAAGTTTCCTAACAGAAAAGCTCAGGACTGGATTGAATGACCGCTGAAGTCCACTAAGCCAGCTAACACAGGTGCTCCTCAAACTGTCCCATGAAACAGAACGGGAAAGAACACTGCCAGACTCTCCTATGAAGTCAGCATTGTCCTGAAACCAAAACCAAGGGGTGGGGGAGAAACAGCCAACAGTGCTGGGAAAACTGGATAGCCACATCTTTATCTCAGCACAAAAACCAACTCAAAATGGATTCAGAGCCTTAATGTGAGACCTGAAATTTGGAAACTGTTAGGGGAAAAGAGAAAAGATACAGTATAGGCAGAGGGAAGAAGTTTCTGGAAAGGAATTGCCAATCAGTAAATGGGCTAATTGATTTGAATAGACAGTTATTAAAGGAAACAATAAAAATGGCCAATGAATTTTTTTAAGTGCTCAGTATCTTTGGCCATCGTGTAAATTAAAACTGACTTTAGACTTTTGCCACTGCTAGTGAGGATGTCTGAGAAGAGAACCTGTTCTTAGTCACTGCTGGGGGTGGGGTGAACTCAGGAAGCCACACTGGACATCTGTATATACAGAGGCTCCTTAAAACCCTAAAAACAGAAGTAGTGTACGCCCCAACTCTACCACTCCTGGGTGTATGCCTGAAGGGCTCCAAGTCAACACACCACAGAGACACTTGCACATCCAGGCTGGCTCTTCTGGTCACAATAGCTAAGTTATGACACAAACCTAGATACCCAACAGAAGGATGGACAAGGAGAATGTGGTACATACACATAATGCAATATCACTAAGTTATAAAGAATGAAATCATGACATTTTCAGGAAAACAGAACTGGAGCTGACTTTGCTAAGGGAAATAAGCCAGCTTCAGATAAATATCAATCACACATTTCCTCTCATTCGGAATTGTGACTGAAATATGTATGTATACATTAAACATATATACGACATGAAAGTCAAAGGGGACTATAAGAGGGAGGAAGTTCTAAAGAGTGAGGAAGGAAACAAGAGAGGATGATGGGATATGTGTATGTACATGGAGATGGAGACACACACACGGAGACACACACAGATACAGACATACACACACTCAGACAGACACCCCCCCCCCCCCCAGAATAACAGCTATTTGCGGAAGGAAGCAGAGCCAGTATAAAGGAGAGGACTCATAGGGGCAAATAAGAACAATATAATGATAGATTCATATGAAAATGTCACAGTTAAATAGTTTCTTTGTATGCAAACCAAAAAGAGCAAACCAATAGAGGGCTGGAGAGATAGCTCAGTGGTTAAGAGCACTGGCTGCTCTCCCAGAGGACCCAGGTTTGATTCCCATCCAGATGGCAGCTCACAACTGTCTGAAACTCCAGTTCCAGAGAATCTGACTCCCTCTTCTGGCTTCTGTGGGGACCAGGCATGCTCGTGGGCCACCTACATACATGAGAGCAAAACCTTCATATGTATAAAGTAAAATAATCTTTTTAATTAAAAAAAAAACGAACAATTCAAACACCCACACCTCAAGCTTTGTGACATTAGGTATTTGTTGGAAGGAATCCTGCAAATGTACTTATCTTTATTATTTATTCATTATGTTTTTTCAGACAGTCTTATTATACAGCTCTGGCTTGTCTGGAATTCATTATGCAGCCCAGGGTGGCCCTGCACTCAATGCAATTCTCCTGCTTCACCCTTCCCAAAGCTGGGCTTACCACACTATTATACCAGCCTATAAATGTACTTACCATAAAGTAAGAAAAAAACAAAACAAATAAACAAAAAAACTCTATGGGCTTGGGATGTAACTCAGTGGCTGAGTACCTATCTATTATATTTAAGACCCTGAGTTCAGTTCCCAGCACAAAACACAAACAAGCAAACAAACAAAAAATCCAGAAAGTAAGAATTAAGCACTGACATCAATAAGGACAGGAAAAAATAATCTTACCACCCCCACTATCAACAAAAAGAGGGGAAAAGTAAATGCTAAGCAGAAATAGGAAAATTATAAAGGCAGAAATAAGCAAGAGAGGAAAATTTAGAAACAATGAACAAAACAAAAGCTGTTACCTTGAAAGGACAAAATAAAAATACTCTTTCCTAAGGCTGTGAAGACAGAACAGAAAATGCAAATTACCCAGAATGAAAAGGAGGAAAGCGCAACATCTTCAAAAGCTAAGCACTTATAACTCTGTACGCCTTAAATGCTGGAAACAGACGGACGGACAAACCTCCATCTCTGGAAGAAGAGGAACAAACAAAAACATCCACAGATGGAGCTCAGAGGTGATCGATGGCCCCTCTGGTCCAAGGAGTGGTTCACCTGGCTTCACAGAGAAGAGCAGACAGCCTTTCACGACACAAGGTGATCTTGAGATAGAAAGACTCCAGAAGGTGCTGAAACCATCTGATGATGGTGAGGTCAGTGTCGCCTTAATTCCAAAATTAAGTAGTGATCGTGTTTTAAAAAATTAAGTGCCTGCCACTTCTGGGGACATCTGCAAAGGTGTGTCAAATATAATTATTACTAAATCAAATTAAATAATGCCTCTGGAAAAAGGCTATGACCAACTAGGGTTATAGCAAAATAACGTGAAATGAGCAGAGAAGGGACCATGGGAGGAGGCACTGAAGAGGGCGGAAGAAGGGAGAGAAGGGAAGAGAAAGAAAGACACGGCATTCTTCTTCCAGATGGAGAATCTAGATTTAAACACACATGAATGAATGAAAGGAAAGCAGAGGCGGGGACTGTGGGGGGGACCCATGATGGGGGGACGTGAACAGATGTGCAAGATGAGCAAAACACAATGACACATGTAAGGAGATGTCACAATGAAACCAATTAATTTTTACATTAAAAATGTTCATTAAAAGAATGGCTTCCATAAAACAAATCTATCACTGTGATTTCCCATCTGTGTGCTATTCTATCAGCTCGATACAATCTGGAGTCTTCTGAGAAGAGGAACCTCTATTAAGAAGACACCTCCATCTTATAGGCCTGTAGGCAAGTCTGCAGGGCATCTTCTCAATTAGTGATTTATATGGGAGGGCCCAGCCCTCTGGGCAGGTGGTCCTCCTGTGTGTATAAGAAAGTGGGCTGAGCCAGCCATGAAGGGCAAGCCATTAACAGCAATATTCATGCCTTCTACTTCGGTTCCTGCCTCCAGGTTCCTGTCTCCAGGTTCCCACACTGATTTCCCTCAGTGATGGACAGTAAGTGGTAAGCCAGGGAAACCTTTCCCTCCCCATGTTTGCTTTTGGTCATGGAAGCAAAATAAGACATTATCAGTCAGCTTGAGTATAAGTCACATGTTTATCTCAATCGTTACAGAAATACTTTACATTACTTTTTTTTTTTTTTTTTTTTTTTGGTGCCTGCTTGTTTTTTTCATTCAGATTTCAGAAACATGGTAAAAGATATGCACCAAGAGCCCACAAAAAACACTATCCATAACAACTTACTTTTTTTTTTTTGGTTTTTTGAGACAGGGTTTCTCTGTGTAGTTTTGCGCCTTTCCTGGAACTGGCTCTGTAGACCAGGCTGGACTCGAACCCACAGAGATCTGTCTGACTCTACCTCCGAGTACTGGATTAAAGGTGTGCGCCACCACCGCCTGGCACATAACAACTTACTTTTTTTTTTTTTTTTTAAAGATTTATTTATTTATTATGTATTCAGTGTTCTGTCTGCACGTATCCCTGCAGGCCAGAAGAGGGGGCCAGATTTCAGTACAGATGGTTATGAGCCACCATGTGGTTGCTGGGAACTGAACTCAGGACCTTTGGAAGAGTAAGCAGTACTTAACCTCTGAGCCATCTCTCCAGCCCCACAACTTACTTTTAAGATTAAAAAATTGAAGCTTTCTCACTATTCCTGCCTCCTGCTCATGAAGGTCTCAGAGGTCACACTGAGACATATGTTCAGTACAGAAGAGAGAGTAGCATAATCCAGCCTAAGGGACAGGGATCATGATGTGCCCCCATGGACTAGAAGGAAAAGACAAATGACCACGGAGGGCATTAGTCTGCTCTCACAGGTGAGGAGCGACAGCCGTATTTGGGGCATTGCTGAAGGAGGTCAGGGAGGAATAACTGGGTCTGTGGTTCACAGTTTGTTTTATGCCCTATCTGGTTATTATAGAACATTGAAAAGTGAGTGCAAGAGAAAAGCAATTTTCCTTAGAAATGCTGGAACTCAGCTATTGATTTAACATGGCAGTAGGTCATTGTCTTAATTCTTTTCAATCACTGGAAATATAGATTTACTGATTCACCAATATATGCATGAAACTTATCATTAATAAGTAGTAACTGGAGTCTATAAGAGAAAGAAAGCGAGAAAACTGAATACAGAACCCACTGATGCCATCCCTCAGGGGCAAGAGAGGACAGGAAGAAAGAACGGTGTGCCGGGTCATGGTAGAAGAAAGTTTACATGATGCAGAGATCTCACAACCAAACACTAGAGAGTAGTTAACAGAGCTGAATATTAAGAAACCCCTGTTGGGGCTGGCAAGATGGTCTGGGCAGTCATGTGCCTGTCATGTAAGTATGAAGACCAAGAAAGGCTAGGCACAATGGCATACACCTGTAACCCCAGTGCTGGGAAGGAGGAAGGCGGGATACCACAGGGCTTGCTGACCAAGCATTCTAGCTCAGTGGACAAGGTCCAGGGTCAGTGAGAGATCCTGTCTCAAAAAAGAAGATGGAGAATGACTGAGGATTGAGGAAGATGCCTGTTGCCAACCTTTGACCTCCACACGCATGCTCACACATGGACACCTATGACCAGGTATAAACACAGAGAAATCCCTCAGTGAGAGCAACTTGCTTGAAGGAGGAGATGGACACTATCCTGCATTAGGTTGAGAGGAGATGGAAGGTTAGGAGCTGGCGACAATGGACCCAGTTAAAGAAACAGTAGTTGTGAAGGCAGCCACCTATGGTTTTGCTTATGAAAAGGACAAGATATTTGTGAAAACGGAATGATCAAGAGCGCCCGGCTGGGGACACTGTCAGGAGCCCAACATGGCCAAGAAGAGGCCTGGTTCTTCCTGTGAACAGGGAAGGATAGTCTTCAAATCTTTGACCATGTACATCTTGGGCATTAAGTATGTGAGAAGGAAGGAAGTGAGGGAAAGATGGCCGACTCGAACCGTGACCATCTGTCAGAGACAAAGACTTGCACAAAACACAAGTACAGGTTGGGGTTTTTCTTGTTTATTTGTTGTTTTTTGTTTTTTGAGACAGTGTCTCTCTGTGTAGCCTTGGCTGCCCTGGAACTTGCTCTGTCCCAAACTCACAGAGATCCATCTCATCTGCCTCTGCCTCCCGAGTGAGTGCTGGGATTAAAAGCGTGCTCGCCGCTGCCCCCACCCACAAGTACAGGTTTTAAACAGCTGCAGGAGAAAACAGGAAAACAGATGAGGGGTGCTGCTTACTGGCTTGCTCAGTCTGCTTTTTTTATAGAACCCAGGACCACCTGCATAATGAGGGGGTACCACCCATAACAGGATGGGCCCACCCCCAATCACTAATTAAGAAAATGCCCTACAGGCTTGCCTACAGCCCAATCTTCTCAGTAGAGGTTCTCTCCTCTCAGATGACTATAGTTGTATCAAGTTGATATAAGACTAGCCAGCATGCACCCTAAGGAAAGCAAGTTTTATTATGGCTCACAGTTTATGGGTAGAGATCATCATGGTGGGGATGTCCTGGTGGCAGGGACCTGCGGCAGCAGGTTACACAACATCCAGTCAGGAAGCAGAGGGTCACAAAAGCTGGTGCTCAGCTCACTTTCTCCTTTGTACACAGTCCAGGACCCCCCAGCCATGCAATGTGCTACCTCAGTTAAACCAATTAGATACTCCCTCAGACATACCCATTACAGTTCTAGGCCTCCCCAACCCAACCAGGCGGCCAAAGAACATCACTTAACTCTCCTTTTTCCTAAAACACACAACAGCTTTGTTAAATACGAGGTATGGTTTATATTAGCCCATAAAATTGTGAGTTTATGCTGCAGTGCTGGGGACTTGAAGTTGCTGACCATCCTTTTATGTTCCCTATGTACTAGTCTGTGCACTCTTTCCCAGTCTACACACCTGTCTGCCTCCGCCTTCCACTTCCTTTCTATATCTTCCTCTGCTCACAATTGAAAGACAGCAATCTCTAGGGTCTTCCTGGTAGAATACTTATGAGACTCCAATTCAAACACCCAGAAGCTCCAAGCCACTGAATCCCCTCACTCTACCCCCTGCCCTGAGACAATCGAGGCCTTCTTACTTATTCAGTAGCATGTCTAGTTACAGATTAGGTGCTGGAAGAGCACTGTTGTTCAACACTGAGCTGACGTTGCAATTGGGGAGATAAGACACTCAACTGAGAGTTACATATGTGGGGTGTCCCAAAGAGGAAGTGGGAGGGGCTGTGAGACCAATCGAATTGAGTCAAGTAATCTAGTCTAAGGGCCTTAAGCCACATGCCGGCACCAAATCTCCACCTAAAGGAACACATGCTATATCCACTATCGTTTTATTTATGAGAAGACATATCTGTCCTCTCATGACCCCAGGAGGGACAACAAAGGAGTATGTCATGCCCCAAAGAACCGGAACAATCTAGGTATGATCGTGCCCTACTTCACAGACTGGACACAGATTAGTAAGTGCTTCCTCTAGAAGGGGAATGCAGTCGGAGTGCTGGGAACCAGAGTTCCTCGGCATTTGGGAGGCTTTTGCTGGCTTTGGTTTTGAGGATTTTTTATGTGGGGTATTTTTAATTCAGCAATAAACATGAAGGCTTTCCTATACTCTCTGGGGGGAAAATGCTGGGATCAAACCCATGTACCTGCACAAGCTAGGCAAATACTCCAACCAAGCTGTACCCAGCTCTCGAGATAAACGATCTGCACTGGAATACACATGTAAACAGCAGTTTTACCATCATCCATGCTGCAGATTATCATCTAAAAAGTGCTCACATTTATATATCGTACACCCATAAAAGAACAGAGTTCTGATCTCACAGATGTAAAACTAGTACTAAGAAAAACTAAACAATTTTTCCTAATTTTTCCAACTAAAGATCAGGCTACACACAGTGTGTGTTCGCAGAGCCCAATAAACATTATTAGATGGAAGCACACTACGCCTCCCGAAGAAACCTAACATTCAACATTCACTGTTAAAAATCAAACCTCCAGTCACACTGTATTTGTTTACCAGTTGAAGTTCGGGACATTACTACTGCCCTCAGAAAGTAACCGGTGAGTCACACTGACAGAATTTCACACGTAGGAACTCCATAGCTGGCAGGGAACAGAGCTCAGTGGCGGGATGCTTGCCAGCACCTGTAAAGGCCCCAAGTTCAATCCCCAGCACCAGAAGGAGAGAGCTGAGAAGACAGCAAGCTTTCCTGCTCTACAGTAACTTCCTGCAGAATCACAGGAAGATGAAGTGCCCTGGAACGACGCTCACCTGTTCGTTTATTCCTGTCCACATAGCAGTACTTTAGCTCATAGTCCTGCAGTAACTCGTGAACCTCCCTGGAAGACACAAAGCCATGAAAACTCAGTAAGTCCATCAGTTTAGTTAGTGCTTGCCTGCCACGCTCCCCCGCCACACTGCCATGCCCTGTCCCTGGCATGCTCCCCTCCACACTGCCAGCTCCCGACACCCCATATACTCTAAAACTGAGCACTTACAACCCACGTGAACTTGCACCCCACCCCTACACTTCGGCTCACACATGGCACTGGATGTAGCATGGGTAAACTAGTCACTAAAGCTGCGCAGGCCACCTAAGGTCACCCTGAAATCCCACCTCCAAGGCTTGAGGAAGCTTTTCCTGACAATCTCCCAGAAAGTGCCTTCATATGCCAATCGCCATCATGTCCTGATCTATGCCTATCTTGCGGAAATAAATATATATTAAATTATTCTGCATGCTGCAGTTTAGGCAGGAAATATACTTGTAAATGGCTTGTACCGACGTGGAGGAAAAAACCAAAATGTATAGTGGACATACTGTGATAAATAAATTGTAGATTTTTAACTTACAAACTAAATTTAAATTAAATGAGTTTATAAAATAATTGATGTAACAGAAACAGTCAGGTTGAAGTTGGCTCCTCTCCGACCTCACAGCATATGATGTACGAACTTATTTTCTATTTTTATATTCTGTCTGCATCACTTTGCATGAGGTAGGCATGCGAATACACACTAAAGTGAATAGGATTTGGTTTGAAATTAGCACGTGGTACTGAAAATTTCTGCATACTTTTTTGAGACAGGATCTTACTGTGTAATTCTGACCAGGGTGGTGTCCCTGGGTGGGCACAAATCACACAATTCTTAACAGATACGAAGCACTCAAGATCGATCACCACACGGTGGGATTTTGACCCACACTAGAGTAACAAATGCATGTGACGAGAACACAGGTATCAGTACTTAAGTGTTTAACTGGTAAGTTATTATTACTCCAAATATCATCTCATCTAGCTTTAGTGGGTGGAAGGTACTAGACTTACTTACAAAAACCAGAAAACCACAGGCTAAGGGGATGACTCCATGGATAAAGTGTTTGTCAGGTCATTGTGAGGACCAGAGTTTGAATCCCCAGAACCCACATAAAAGATGGGGAGGTGGAGCCAACTTTAATTCCAGCACTCAGGAAGCAGAGATAGGATCCCTGGGGCAAACTGCAAGCTAGATGGGCAAAGTCTGGTTCAGCAGATGAGAGACCCTGTCTTGATAAATTGATAGAGGGGATAAAGGAGGGCACCTGATACCAACTTTGGGCCTCTACACATGAATTTGGGTGTACACAGACACACACGACACACACATACACTCAGATGAATATGCAAACATATACATATGTATGCTTAAAAAAAAAAAAAAAGAGGTGAGCAGGAACTCAGTGAGTAACATCAACAAGTTGAGTGTGGATCCTCAAAGGTTCCAGGAAACACACCCTCATTCCGTCCAGTATTTTAAAGGATACATCAGCAGGGCAGCAGTGGCACATGCCTTTAATCCTGGGAGGCAGACCAGGCAGATATCTGTGAGTTCAAGGCCAGCCTGGTCTACAGAGCTAGATCCAGGACAAGTACCAAAACTACATGGAAAAACCCTGTCTAAAAACAAAACAAACAAAACAAAACCCAAGTACATCTTCAAGTAACCATTAATAGTTAAAATGATTACAATTATAATTTTTATAGTTAAGAGCAACCTAGAAAAGGAAGAAAAAAAAACCAGAATGGCCACACATTAGAAAGTTTCCCTAGGGCTGTGAGATGGCTTGAGGTTCTTCGTGACTTGGATCCTAGCACCTACATGGCAGCTCATAATATCAGTTCTAAGGGTTCAGACGCCCTCTTCTGTCCTCTGTGGGCACCAGGCACACACATATACAGACAAATAGACGTGCAGGCAAAATACCAAATATATAAAATTTAAAGATCTTAAAAATTTTTTTTTTGAAATTTACCTTTGAATCCAGCACAAAAGGGAAAGAGGAGTATGGCTCTAATAGGCAATTCTAAGAACATAAACTGGGTGAAAATACAACAATCATTGGTCACACAAAACAGACAGGTGAAGTTGAGCATCTTGTACGGACTGTTAGTAAGCTTGTTATAAATGCCTGAAAATACACGTCCGTTTTGGAAACAGTTGCTGGCTAGAGCAGTTCAGATGCTAGTGCGGTTTATCTTAATGTTCAGTGTTTTCTCAGACTTAGGAAAACTTCAGCTGTGGTCCTAGGATAAACCTAACTTCTCCATTGCACAAGCACACATCTTGCCAACCGACTAACTTAACAGCGCTTCACAGGGAAGGCTTTATTGGAGGGTCAAGTGTGTTCTTCGGGTGGCACCGACTCTAGTCTTTCTGGCTGGTGAGCAGCTGTCCAGTGCTAGATAAAGAAAAGCGATACCACTCACCACGTTATCAAGTATCTGTAAACAAACGGCATGCCCTGCCGTCCCTCTGGCTGAGGGAATTACCTAAGGAAAGCTTCAGGACCAAAGATGCATTCTGCAACTTAGAGATGTTATTTTCACAACATCTGCACTTCTAATCACAGCTCTTCTGTGTATGAGGCATGGGGTGCTGCCTGCTACCGGGAAGCCCTACAAAGCTTCCAAGAGAGAAAGAACCAATGACCTTTCTCTTCGCCCTAGTGGTGATCCCCCTCTGTGCCTCAGCAAGGAGACCAAAGGAGAAATTTCAGAACTAGTCCTAGGAAGCATTCGCCAAACTTCCCTAGGCTCTGCCACACAGACTAAGGAACTGAACTGAGAGCGTCGGGGAGCTATCCCAGCTGTGGGCGTTTCCTCCTCACATACACTTTGAAAGCACTCTGCTCAGTGACACAAATTCCTTACAGAAAAGGAGTGTGTCAACCTGACATTTTTGGTTGATGTCAGTGTGCTCAGGCCAGATTCACTAACATGCCCAAAAGCTTTCCGAAAGCCTCATAAAAAGTCTTCAGCAGAGGACAAACAGCTTTGGTTACAGCAGGCAGCCAATCGCACCCTCACCAACTGTGGCGGTTTGAATGTAACTGGCTCATAGGGAGGGGCACTATTAGGAGGTGTAGCTTTGTTGGAGTGGGTCTGGCCTTTTGGAGGAAGTGTGTCACTATGGGGGTGGACTTTGAAGTTTCCTATGCTCAAGATACCAGCCAGCGTCTCAGTCAACTTCCTGTTGCATGCAAGATGCAGGACTCACAGTTACTACTCCAGCACCACGCCTGCCTGTAAGCCGCCACGTGCCACCATGATGATAATGGACTGAACCTCTGTGCAACAGGTCTTTCTTTGGACTGCCAGCTCCCAAACAATGACATGCAGACTTTCTTATTAATTATGAAAGCTTGGCCTTAGCTTAGGCTTGTTCCCAACCAGCTCTTATAACTTAAATTAGCCCATTTATATTAATCTATGCTCTTCCATGTGGATCATTAACGCTCCTCCACACCTACATCCAAATTACTCCACATCTCGCTGGTAAATTCCATCTCTCTTCTTCCAGAGTTCCTATCTCTGCCTCAAAGTATGGCCTATCCTCTCCTGCCTAGCTATTAGCCGTTCAGCTCTTTATTAAACCAATCAGAAGGTGCCTTGGCAGAGACACACCTCCACAGTGTACAAAAAGATTCTCTCACAACACCCCTGAACTGTAAGTGAGACACCCCAATTAAATGTTTTTCCTTTATAAGAGTTGCCAAGGTCATGGTGTCTCACCAACCAACCATAGCTGCTCTGCATGCCTCCCACCTGGATGACACAAGCCAAAAGTGCAGGTTTCCTAAGCTCTTCTTGGGTGTAATTTTGTTTGCCTCAATTGTTTCAAGAAAGGCCTTTGGGCCAGCAAGATGGCTGAATAATAAAGATGCCTACCACCAAGCCTGAGGATCAGAGATCAATGTGTGGAAGGTGAGAAACTGACTCCCAAAAGTTGTCTTCTGACCTCCACATGCACATCGTGGTACACAAACACAAATCAATAATTTCTTAAAGAAAGGCTTTCACAGATTGAAGCATACCACAATAAAGTACACTATTTTTATATCCCACTAATTTGGATTAAAAGAAGAGGATAAGGGCCTGCGAGATGTCTCAATAGGTAAGAGCACTTGCTGCCAAGCTTGACAACCTGAGCTTAATCCCTAGGACTCATATGATGGAAGGAGAGGACCAACTCCGGCAGGTTATCCTATGACCTCCACATACACACACACACACACACACACACACACACACACACACACACGTGTAAAAATAACATAAAGAGAACAAATGTGTCACTTTAAATTGTAAGCAACTGGAAAAATACCAATATTATCTATAAAGCAAATCTAGACCGTCCTCTTCCCCTTCCCATAGGTGTCTCTCACAGGCCCAAACAATTGGTTACCGTGTACTATGATGGGCTTTTACAAGCGACATCATGTTATACTTTTTAAGATCACCTGGGCCTCGATGTGGAAACTTGGTACTCCATTTCTAATGCCTAGTTTGTTTCTAGACTGTTACTTTACTCTTTATACTTTGATGAACTATTACATTCTTGTAAATACTACACATCTACTGGCATTCACACAATAGAGGTCCTACAGGAGAGAACTCTGTGTACCTGCCTGCCTGTCTGCCTGCCTGCCTGCCTGCTTGCCTGCATGCATGCATGCCTGTCTGTCTGCATGCCTGCTTGCCTGCATGCATGCATGCCTATCTGTCTGCATGCCTGCTTGCCTGTCTGCCTGCTTGCCTGCCTGCAGGAGTGTGACACAGGGTCTCACTACACAGCCCTGGTTGACCTGGGACTTGCTACATAGACTAGGTTGGTTGATAGCTGGCAGCAATCCTCCTGCCTCTGCCTTCCAAGTGCTGGGATTCACAGCTTATGTCAACACGGCCAGCTGTAAGTGATTAACTTCACGAGAAACTGAAAACTTGTGTGGAAGAATGGGGTGCCAGCTACATCCTCATCCACAGGATGTGTAGGTCCTGCTGAGCCACATTCTTTCAGTGCTCGGTGTTACCTGAGACTAAGGTGTTGTCAATCTGTGATATAAAACGGTGCCTCTCTGTGGTCTTATTCATATCCTGTTAATAGGGGGGCACTGCAACTGCTAATTTCAGGTGTCAGTTTAGCTACAACAGTCAGTGATTTGGGCCAACATGAACCCAGTGTTGCTAAGAAGTATTTTATACTCGTGGTTAGTATCTCCCACCGGCTGACTTCAGAAAAGGATCCCTTCCGTGCAGTGGGTGGGCCTCATTCAAGTAGTGAAGGCGTTAACAGCCAAACCTCCAGCTTCCTGATAAAGACACCAGCTCAGGACTATAGCAGCCACCTTGCCCAAGTTCCCAGCCTTTGGACATGCCAGCTCACAATCACGGATTAAATTATTCAAATCTTTTTTGTTGTTGTTTACCTTTTTTTTCCTTTACTGAAAATAGATTTTTTTCAGACAACATATTCTGATTGCGGTTTCCCCTCCCCTTATTCCTCCCAGTTCCTCCCCACTCTCTGCACCCTGGCATCTGCACCCTTTCTGTCTCTCTTTTGAAAACAATCAGGCATCTAAGGAATAATAAAATAATACTAAGATGAAACAAACCGAACAAATCAGAGTAGAACACATCAACCAGAAAAGGAGCGGACGAAAAAGCACCAGAAACTCATTTAGATGCAGAGACACACCTGTTCGCACACCCAGGCATCCCCTGAAAACAAAATACTAGAAGCCATTGTATATATGCAAAGGACCTCTTAAGTTAAAAAAATGCCCTGACTTACCATTAAAAGACAAAACCCTCCAAAGATGCTGTTGAGTTAGTTTTGTGTTAGCCATCTACTGCTGGGCATGGGGTCAGCCCTTAAGAGAAGCTTGTTTCTCCAATGAAAAGTCCCTTGGGGAAAACAAAGTTTTCATCAGATAGCAAGTGCCTATCTGTTGGAGATGGTGTCTGGGTCAAGAAAAGGGAGTTTTGTTTTGTTTCCTTTTTCTTTCTCCTTAGGAGCACCTGGTGCAGACCTGGGCAGGCCCTGTGCATGCTGCCTGTCTCTGGGAGTTCATGTGGAGTCTAGAAGGCCTGTTTCCTTGGTGCCCTCCATCCCCTCTGGCTCTTACACTCTCTCTGCCTCCTTTTCCTCAGAGTTCCCAGAGCCCTGAGAGGAGGGATTTGGTGGAGACATCCCTTTTAGGGCTGAGTGTTCCAAGGTCTGTCACTCTGCATATTGTCTGGCTGCCGGTCTGCTGCAGGAGGAAGCCTCTCTGATGATGGTTGAGCAAAGCCGGGATCTATGAGTGCAACAGAATGTCCTTAGGAGTCACAGTATTGCTGTGTTCCTTTAGCAGAAGAGGAGTATTTGGTTTTTCCCCTGGCCTATCTCATCTCAGGCTCTTGGCCACTCAAGCAGTGTTGGGTGTGGGCTCCATCTCACGGGGTGGGCCTTTAGGCGAATCAGATGGTGGTTGGTTACTCCCACAGGCTTGTACCACTACTGCACCCATGTATCTTGCAGGCAGGTCACCATTGTAGATGGAAGGGTTTGTAACTGGCTTGGAGTTTACCTTTCTTCTTTGGTAGCATGCAGAGTACTTTCCAGTACCATGAACACCAGTCCAGGGGGGTGAAGGCTCTAGGGGAGCACCAGCTCAACCTCTCTGTGCCCAATAAGTCATATAGGCACTGTCTTCAGCTACAGACCCTTACCGTCAATTCACAGAGAATCACCTCACCTTGGCAATTGCCTGGGCTGTTTGGGGGTTCCCATGGGACACCCTTGGACAAGAACTTGATTAGATGTAACCCATTCCTGGTACTAGAAGCTTCATTTGATGTGGAGAGATGGCCAGTTGGGGCTCTGTCTGCCTTGCTCTTGCTAGGCAAGTGCCCTACCACTGAGATAAATCTCCAACCCTCCTCTTTTGTTTTTCAAGATAGGGTTTCTCTGTGTAACAGCCCTGGCTATTCTGGAACAGCAGTGTAGACCAGGCTGGTCTTGAACTCAGAGATCTTCCTGCCTCTGCCTCCTGAGTGCTGGGATGAAAGGCATGAGCCACCACACCTAACACTCATTGGTATTCCTTAACTTTGGATTTTTAATGTAACTTTGTGACTTCCCTATCCTCTCACCTTAGTTGATTCGAGCTTTTACATGTTTTTCCTTTTCTTTTTTTTTTGGTCATTTGTAAGAGTTTATATTTTGGAGACATTAAACTTTCATAATTTATATCTGGGAATCAAACTTGGGTCCTCTGCAAAAGCAATATATTTGCTTAACTACTGAGCCATCTCTCCAGCTCCCAATCCTTGTTGTTTTGTGAAGCAGGGTCTCAGTTTGTAGCCCAGGTTGTCCTGTAGCTCACTGGGTAGCCCAGGCTGGCCTTGGACTTCTTGATCTTCTTCTCCCACTTCCCAAAGGCTAGGATTGCAGATGTGTCCACCATGCCTGCTCTTTAAACATCATAAGTTGCTTATGTATTTGGAGATGAGGAGAACATGCAGATGGGAAGAAAGCGAATTACCCATTTTGGAATGGACAGATCAGGAAGGGATGTGGTGGACAAGTGTGTGTGCTGCTCTTGGTGAGCGGCTCAGCTACAGCAGTGCAGCTTACTCAGGCTTACTGCTCATGCATGTGGGTCTTTCCTGAGCTGCTTGGGTTTCTGTACAGCGTGGTGGCTCCTTCTAAGAGAGGACCATCCTGAGAGCAAGGTGAAAGAGCAAGACTTTATGGTCTAGCCTTAGGTAATACTGCCTCATATCTACCACCTTCTGTGGGTTGAGATAGTTAGAGTCTCTCTGGAATCAAGGGGAGGGAACATAGACTTTATCTCTAGACTTGGCTATGGAAACATTCTAGAAGACTCTGGGACAGATAACAAGGTTACTATCTTTAGAGGGTCCATTATGCCAGTGAGAGTCATCTATGTTATAAGGTAGTCATTATTTTCTAGGTTTTGCTTTTTTTTTTTAACATGGATCTCATATAGCACAGGCTGTGTAAGCACAGCTGACCTGATCTGATGCTCTCGCTTCCACTTCTACAGTGCTAGAATTACAGGCGTGCAACATCACCTGTCAGCTTACTTGCTTACTTTTAAAATTGTTGTATAGTTTCCCTCCCCTACCCCGACCTGTCTCCCTTCCTTCCTTCCTTCCTCCCTCCCTCCCTCTCTCCCCCTCCCTCTGGTTTCTTGTGTAGCCCAGGCTGCCTTCAGACTTATTATGTAGCCAAAGCTCTGGCTGGGTCCGTTTCTTAGGCTGGGCTGAGTGGTCATCCCCAACGGCTCATCTGTATATTGGAGTCAGTGGGATACGTCCTGCTGCTGTGTTGCCAAACAAGATTGATACACCTGAGTTGGACTTTCTCTCCTACCTGAAAACATATTAAAAACAAACAAACAAACAAACAAACAAACAAACAAGAGAAAGAACATAAAAATGTGTGACATGCCTAAGGCATATGAGATCTCAGAAGATCTGCTTTTTTGATTTTAAAAGCAACCTTTAATGTATCTGTGGCCAGATGGCTCCACAGCTTAATCGCACTTGCCACACAAGCTCGGCACCCTGGATTAGGTCCCAGAAGTCCACTTAGAAACCTCCACATCATGCTACTTTATTCTCTCTCTCTCTCTCTTCTCTCTCTCTCTCTCTCTCTCTCTCTCTCTCTCACACACACACACACACACACACACACACATACATTATGTATACACAGACAATGATATCTTTAAAAAACAAGAATATATGTAGTTTGGAGCTGGTGAGATGGATCAGTGGATAAAGGTACTTGCCACCAAGCCTGATGACCTGAATTTGACTCCTTGGAACCAGATGATGGAAGAAGCGAACAATTCCTACAAGCTGTGTCTTACTCCCACACACCTGCCAAGGTACAGATACTCAGAGAGAGCTGGTCCTTCCTGATTACCCTTGTCAGTGGCTTACTGGGGTAGTCCCAGAGCCTACACATAAGCAAGCACGTTAACACCTCCCCTTTCCTCTTCCCCTGAGTCCTGGTTTTTATACCTGCTGTTCTGATGTAATTATTAATTATATCCCTTTCCCTCTCAAACGAACTAAGTCGGAAATAAATATGAACAGCTTCCCATATTCAGGGACGGATCCCTGACCCACCTAGGCAGGATCCAGACTGCTGGCCAACTGTTTGTGTACAGAGGAGAAATGGTGACCATGGATGTGGGGAACTAAGAAACCTGAAAACCCCCCACTTATAGGAATATAGCACCCCAAATACACAGTGTTTGGTTCTGAGGGGTAGGTCAGGAGAAACAGGTCGTCATACCATTGAGTTTATGGGTAATGTTTTGATCTGTGGTTTTGTTTTGCAGGAAAATACTTGGCAGATAACTAATAAACTCTCATGCAAGGAGTTGGAAGATCCATGTCCTGGAGAACTGTTGTATGAGAGACGGGTTTTTCTGGTTTGAAGAAAACAAACCAGTATCTATACTTGGGGTCTACCAACTGGAAGGTCCTGGCTTCCAGCAGGGATTTCCCCCCCACAGTACTATGATGATCAGTTCTGCAGTATTTACTTCTAGGTGTAATATTGTTAATGGTTTTCAAATGTAATTATTGTATTTGTACACTGTTCCTTCATTCCAGTAAGGCACTTAGACACTTGAGTTTTAGTATTTTTCATTCCTGAAACGGATGTAATTTAAATTGTGGTATGTAAATTTAATAGTAGTACTGTTGAATGGCACAATGCTTACAGAGATAGAGTGCATTTTGTCAATATATAAAGTTTAAATATAATGTTGATAGTTATCATAAAGGGGGTGCCGCACATCAAGAACCTTAAATGGAACCAGAAGAAAACAACAACTTACTTTTCTTCACTCCTGACTATGTTTTCCTCTAGAGCTAAAGGAAACTTCTAGCTTCAGTTTAGTGGGTTAAATTCAGAAACTATTTCAGAAAAAAAACATTCTAAAGATACTGCATATTCAAAGAGAAGTATTAATTACCACTTTTTAAAAAGCTTTTTTTTTCAAACTGCAAATTTCATAAAAATGCAAACTGTGTAAACAGGGCCTCTTATTTTTATAACTTGTGTAATAAGGGAAAAGCAATTCATATTTAAAGTTTAAGTAGATTAATTATATCCAGGAGTACAGAAGATGTTGAAATTTTGCCTGACCCCATGCCCGGTCTCTGCAGTTTAGCAAATGTGGAGATTGCTAAATCATCAGATCAAAACCAACATGATTTTTAAAGTTTCAGGATTTTCTGTAGTTGAACTGGTTAACACTTTTGCATAAATTGCTCAGATCAGAGGGGCCTGTCTCATCTAGCAGCCAGGAGTCCCTGTTTTTTCTTTACTCACAAGAATCAAAACACTGAGAGTAAGGACTTTAGAGGAAAAATAAAATAGTTCCCTGTTTCTATCCAAAGGAGAGTTTTAAACTTATCATTTACATATTTGGGAAGGAAGAAAGAAGCTTTATAAATGAAATTCTATCGACCTTGTTGTTCTATGTATATTTTTGGAATGATTTTAAGATTCAGTGTACAAAACTATGAATCTTACTGTTCTTGGGGAATGGAAAGCAGAGTCAGAGCTGTGGCCTTGAAGCTCAGTAAATTTAGTCACAAGTCTGGGGCAGGGGCAGGGTGTGCCCCACAGGACGGGAATCGGAACATTGTCAAGTGAGTCTAAAGATTAAGTCTTCCAGGAAGCCACATGTCATTTTCAACAGAGAACAGCTCCTGCTCCAGGCTCTCCTATTTAATAACTCGATTGAGGTGGGGTGCGCAGCGCGATGCTGAATTTCATTTTGTATTCACTCATATTTGACAAAGATCTTCAGCTCCTTTCAATTCCAGAATCAAATTAAAAATTTTTAAGTCTTACTTCAACAGTGAGATTTCAATTGTCAGCTCTTTCTGGCGAGCTTTGTAGATTAATTTAAGTTCTCTTCAATCAATGCTTGCTACCAAAACAATGTCCAAGATGATCCGTTTTACCTGCGAATAAGTCATACTATTTGAAACAGGCTCTTGCCTAGTTCCCCAAAGCAGCCTGGCTTTGAAGGTTGTTTTGAACAAACTAATTTGTTCACAGTAAGTTTGGTTTTGAAACCAAAACGAGAAATAAAATGTAGAACTTAAGTCTAATGGAACATGGGGAAATGAAAACTTCAGCCAATGGAGAGAAAGAAGCAGAAAAATGAAACTTATCTAGAATGTGATTATAAAATGTTTTTAAGTAGTCAATTCATGGAAAAATATTGAATATTAACACAAAAGCATATTAAAATGTATAAATATTACTGTTTCTCACGTCTTTCTCTTTATATCTTATTTTATATAGCTTTAGAATGAATTGGTCATTAAATACACGGTGTTTCTTTCCAGAATAGTTTTATTATTGATATTGTAAAAGTGTAATTAAAGATAGAGATTTGACTAGTCTCTAACATTATTCAAATGTTTCAGGAATCGAATTCAAAACTATGAAGAACTCCTGTAATCCCTTAATTGACTTTTGTGAAATGAAATGGCAGTTGGCAACCTCAAAATTAAGACTTGAATAAGAATGGGTGGTTCCTTCTGTTTCAGAAACTGGGTCAAATAGCATATGCCCGTATCAGGGATGGAGATGTGGGTGTTGGGTTTGGTTTTAATCCTGTAGGCTTTCGTCTCCTGTTAGAGCTGTATCTGCAGCACTGTGGGATAAGAATTCACGTTCTGAGATGCGGTCCTAATCAAGACAAGGTTTCAGTTATCAGTGTCTTTCCAGTCAGGGTCCCTTTTGTCCAAACAAAATGGGTTAGCGCACAGGACAGGGAGCTAAATTAAAACAAAGTTCTGGTGAGCCAGAGAGCTGTTCC